>NC_052957.1:20371923-20621084 GCF_013358895.1 Oreochromis aureus | reverse complement strand
TAAATCAGTGAATTAGTAGCCAAAACCCCCCAAAAGCTGATATTTTATTCACAATAGAACCCACATATATCATCTTAAGAGAAATGTAACTGATTTTAAATTTGATGGCAGCAACATGTCTGACTGAAGTTGGGACACGGCCGTGTTTGACACTGTGTAACATCCCCTCTTCTTTTAGCAGCAGTTCTGGCTTTTCTTTGTTGTTTTTTTCCTTTGTGATGCTGCCATCAAATTCTAAATGAGCGAACATTTTCTTCTTTAAATATTGTATTATTATTAATAGTGTGTCTCAGTTTAAAGATCTGATATATTTTCTATATTGTAAATAAAATACGTGTTTATGAGATTTGCAGATCTGTGTTTAACAGCAGTTTTGTGTCTCTGTGCAGACGGGGTCGATGGGTCGGCCCTCCAGAGGAAGATTTTATTTGCCGTCGTGACAGCGATTGACCTTCTCTCCTACATCACCACACACGAGGGGCAGGACCGCAACCATCAAAGTCAGGCGTCGTAACCCAGTGACTGTGTCCTGTTTAAGGTGGATTTTACTCTCTTCTCATTGATACACAGCACACGATCACCTGCAATGTCATTGAAATTATAAGATATACGGTCGCAGAGAGGACAGAGAAGTTGTAACGTACTATTTATAGCTGTTGTTGTTGTTGTTGTTTTTTGGGATTTGTTGACAGTCGAAGCAAAATAGAAAATAACATTATCTTTTTTCAACGTTAACCCTGTCAGTGTTGTTACAAGTAATCTGAGTGTATTCACCTAGCAGCTTTAAATGCTGTACGAAGGACTTTACCATCATCTTTCTGGAGCTTTTTGACTCTTTTCTCCGACTTGTGTGAAATGAATTTGTTCCCTTCACCGTCAATAATGCAGCGACTGGCTTTGGTCTGATATTTACATTTAATCTTTGAATGGTGGAAAGCAGGCCTACAGTCTCATTTCTTACAGAATAGTTCAGTATTTATATTCTATTTATATTCTGTGACATTTTTTAATTTGCTGTATTTCCTCTTAGCTAGCAGGTACCTAGAAACCTTCAAATTCAGCTCACTGTTTTACTCACTTGCTTGTTAAGCTTAGTTATAAGCTTGTTGCACAAAAAATGCTTTTACAGTGTAATTAAAGTGAATAGAGGTTCAAGGTTGTCCTACTTTTCTCTCTAAGTTTACGGCACAGCTCATAAAACAGGGTTTGTGATCTGGTGTTGCTGCTTTCTACATTTCGCTTTGTTTAAAGGAGGAAACGGCCCCAGTTTAACATTTCAAACTTTTTTTCATTTTGGCTAAATTGTCACTTGTGGCGTTGGTAGTGAGGGTAAGGGCTTGCATTTCAAGCTTACATCAAATACTGTGAGGACACCTGATTGTCTGTTTGTCAAGTTGCACCGTGGGAAATGTAGGCATCATGCAGTGAAAAGACAAAGGTATCGGCCTCTTCTGCAGAGATGCTTTGAGGCCTTTTCCGCAGTTCATACAGTGCTATTAGTGTGTAATGATAAAGTAGTTAGTTAGTTAGTTATTTTTATTTATTTTTTTCATTTGCTGCTCAAACATTTGTCAAATGTCTTAGAACAAAGTAGGAAAGAGACAATGTAAGATTTTGTTTTATTCCTTTTCTTATTTTTTAAAGTCCCTCTTGTGCTCCAAGACATGTTTGAGGATGTTTCTATTCTACTGCTTAATCTGATACTAGATTTCATTTTTGTCTGTAGTCAATTTAAATAGAAGACATGCATAAATACTGGCATGTGCTTTTTTTAAAAAAATTGAACATTTCTCTCATTTCTGTGCAAAAACCTAATTTTACTTGCTGCAAAGTGCAATGACTCACTAAACCACAGGGAGGGAGTATTGGCACAGGGAGGCCAGCTGTGCAGCTCTCTGTATATTCAGTTCCTCCTGGACACACACAAGTTGTAGGAGCGTCATCCTTCTGACCTTCAGCCAGTAATGTCAATAATTCAAGGTGTAACTCAGTGCCCTGCCTTGGATTTAATACAATATTTTGAGAACAATTAAAGCTGAGACCAAATGGCAGCTTTTTTAAATTGTTTTTTACTGTATTCAGTTTTCATTTTTGTTTTAAAAACTTTGAGTGTGCATAGATAAAACCAAGTGCAAAAAGACCCAAACAAGAAGGAAATGACATGAAAGTCATGTCTGAATACTGATTTAAAACAAAAAGATGCAAAACGAGGACAAAGGAACATACTGTATTTAAACCTTCTCCTTATTGTTGACATCTATTTTTTCCTGCAAAGCTTTTATTTTTCTCAGCCGTGTTTCTCACCATCCGCTGTGTTATCCAGCAGCGAGTCTGGTCAAAGGGAAATTGTGTTTATGTGCTGAAAGTCTGCTGCTTCCTTCCTTCATTCTCACCTGTTGTTATCAAGGAGCACATCACATTTAAAAAGCAACACACCTCTAACACCGTGATGTATCTGTTATGTCACTGCACCATTATTTCCTGTCTTGTAAAAGACTTTGTTTTTAAACTAACAAGATGACCCTCACATCAAAATGACCATCAACACCATCACTCTAAAGAGCCAAACTAGTCATTGCACAACCAGTATCAGAGCAGATGGAAAACCACTGTCACACTGTCCCTGACTGTCCTCTGCACATCACAGCCTCGCCTGATCTGTCATCACCAGCAGGCAGAGGCAGTATCCCATGATGACGCGGGTCTCTTTCTGTCATTAACACCAGGCTGTATCCATGAAAGTGCTTACACGTTGATTTCCAGAAACTCCAGCTGGATTAAGTGACCTCTTGAGTGTAGAAAAGCCTTCTAAAGCAGCTATAACAATATTTTTTAGGTGGAAAATGACATTGAAAGTGGTTTTTCGTGTTAAAAGACTTTGACTTTAGTCAGTTATAGTGTCAGAGGCACACAGACAGACAGGCTTTCACACTTTCATTTCCTTGTTTTAAATCTCTTCAATCTTTAAAGCCCTGCTGAGTTTCTTTACCCACTCTAACATAACACTACTGCATGTCGATGTAGGTCTGTTTGGTTAGGAAAGATGGTTGTTTAGATCTGGCTGGTTTTTGACGTAAAGAGAAAATGAAACCATTTTCAGAATCAACAGGTTCTCCAAAGTGCTGCAGATTGCTGTCAGTGTGTGACTGGCGACTGAAAACAGTCGGCGCATTCGAAAATTAAGCATGACGCACTTCCAGCTCAGGTCCTCTCAGTCTTTCAATGCTTCTTTTGCCTGCTGGGATAATTGCAGAATTGGAGGTTAATTATTTGCCCTGGGCCTGCAGGCTTGAAGCTACTAATCAGGAAGGGTGAGTTTTAAGTCACAAAACAGACTTTTAAAAGCAATCAAAGTTTTAATGTTACACCACAGACAGAGGGGGGCTCTGGAGCACTTAAATGACCTTTAAATGCACTTAGTACAATACATCTGTAGAGAGAGTTTGCAGTTTACTTTTCAAGGCTATTACAATATGCCTTCATTTTTAGGGGAGCGAGACCAATAAGCTAAAAGACATAAAATGAATATTGAGCAAAAAAGGAGTTCAGCTTATTGTTGAGGCCCTCCAGTTTCTCATGTGGCCCCTTGGGAAAATTAGTAATCCACTATATCCTTCTAGTACGTTTACCTTCTTTGACTTTTTACTGACACGGCTCTTTATTGAATAATAATAATAATGATATGAATTACAAAGCCTCCTTTTATAATTCCTAATAGTTTAAAAAGGTCTTAGTAAATTAAAAGCAATGACGTATTCACTGCCAGACTCACATCTATGCATAAAATACAAATTAGCCTGTTAGCTTAGCATAGCACTCAGACCAAGCAGCACCTGAAGCCAAAGTCAGATGCCAAAAACAATGAATCCTTGAGGAGGTAGGCTTAAAAACCCAGTCACTAAAAGATGGATGCAACCAACCTGACTTGTGATTGATAAGTTTTTAGTCAATTACCATAACTTGCAAAATTGACCAAATTTTCCATTTAATATGAACAAATTTTCTATAAACTAGAGCTCATGCTTACACAGGTCACACAGCGAGGGGGCAGTAGTTTGTTCCCCTACAGACTTCTGTACAACATGTTCTATACAAAAGAGCTTCTGGTTCTTAAAGGTGCCTTCTGCATTCTTTTCAACGGCCACCTGGGAGCAATAGCTGTGGTTGCAAAACACTTCTGGTCCTATAGAAGTCTGTGGGGGAAAACAACCACGCCTTGACCTCTGTAAGCATTTTCCTCATGAGTTTACTGGTTCAGTTGCACATTTTGGGTCGTGCTGGACCAAAATCTTGGTCCATTTTGTAAATCATGGTCATACTATGTTCCAGATTATCTGGATATGCTCCTTGGCTGACGAACTGTGAAGTCATTAGCTAATTGGTAAGCACATGTTTCACAGTCCGACCCGCCCTTCTCTCATCACATCTGGCTTCAAAGCATTTTTACAATGTATAAGAGCCAGTAAAAACAATGCAGCTTAAAGGCAGTAACTCATTTTCAGGGGGAGCCACTTCAGTTTTTGCACTAAATATTATTAATCCCCACTGGTCACCAAGTCTCCAGTAGTCTTTTAATGCTGTGTACCCCTTTATGTATGTTAGCATAATGATCAGTTTTAAATAAACCATGATGACTAAAAATACCAGGCTTAAAGCTTTAAAATGCCCATGATGGTGGCTACGAGCATCGTTTATATGCGGTCTGTATGGTTTGCTAATGAGCGGTAGATAAGACGTTTGATACCACTCTAGCATTTGCATGTCAGATATGATGCAACAACCAGCATGCAAAGCCTACAAATGAGTGGAAAACTGCTTGTCAGGTTGTGCTGAACAACAACATATTGCTCCCATAAGCATCTATAAAGGTCACTAATGAACACATTTTTATGTTGTTTGTATAAAAAATAAAGTGTAGAAACTCCACGTTGTGGCCTTGTGGGGGTGGTTATTTGTTACGTGCTGGGACGCTTGTTGGCTGGGAGCAGCTGTCGGGCAACTGAGACTCCAGGAAGGGAGATAAGATCTCGTAAAACAGCAAACTGACGTTTATGTCTCTGACTGAAAAGCTTTGCTTCGGATAATTAGCTGCACAGTTCATGGTTTGGTTTGCAAACAATTGGCTGCAATAGGCATGTGCACAATCACTAAACCTCAGTGGGTCTTGCAGACCAACAAATATTCAAATAAAATGGTATTACATTACTCTGTAGGTAATACCTACATGAAGAGACTGAAACTGCACTGTAATCATTCAGACATGTTTATGTTTGCCATTTGAAAATAAAGACGTCAATATAAGTAAATGTGACTAATATGAGGTCATAGAGAAAAATCAAAAGCTAACTGGACCCAAACTAACGCTGTCTATAACATTATGTGTCATTATCTGTAATTACAAACGTCATTGCACAGAAATGATGTCACACAGCACTCCATAAGCGCTTAGGTGCACTGCCCCCTTTATTCTGTGCATACAGGATGTTGTCTGTGCGGTGCTGTTTGTGATGCATGAGCAGGAAGACGAGCAGTCGTGAGTGTGCCTTTTCTGTCATTTCATTTTTTTTTTCCATATGTCACTTCCTTATGACGGCTTATCAGGGCCACTAAAGGTAGGAAAAAAAATAAGGGGTGGGGTGGGGAAAAAACACAAAATCTTTGCCTTTAAAGTGGCAAATGTCCATCGTGCTGTAGTTCTTGATACACAAACACTATCACCTCATCCAAATCAGTGTGTTGCTTTCTTCTGAATAGACCCAGTTCATGATAAAGTGGGTGATTCTGAGCTAAAATCACAAGTATTTCTTCGTTACTAAATCCAGTTGTAATTAGGTCATCTAATGTTGGCACAGTGCACACCAAAGAGATGTGCAAAGCGATGAGTTGCCTTGACGAAATAATTATATTTTCTGAGGTATTCCTGGCAAATTTGCCACTTTTCTCTTCAGTTGCCCTAATATGCCATTGTACTTCCTAGTTTGCAGCCACCAAGATAGCATAAAGACAACAATCTTTTCAGAGTGAGCAAAAGCATATTTTCTTCATAATGATTAGAAATGTTAAATCAGCCTGAGCCTCCATGTTTGGAAAATACCACTTTTTTCCCCCAATCACTTTGACAAGTCAGCAGCACTCTTGGTACTCGCCATCTCTGCCTTTCTCACGTCTGCACGTCCCCCATTTGGTCGTTAGCCCTCAGCCTCAAAACCACTGAGGCTGACCCTCATGCAGGCTGACCGCTTTACAAGCTCACACAGCCACTGTTCGATCTGTGTTCAAGCAGCGGCTGCATGCAAGAATGCACAACTCTGTCTGAACCACAAACTGTGTGGTTTGAAAAGATACACCTCAGACTGTGAGCACATTTTCTCTTGCACTGTGCCATAGAACAGGAAGGTTAGTAAATAAATAAAGAGAAGAGAAGAATAAAATGTAGTATATCAATCATGCATATATATGCAAGGGCAAATATCTACATGCTTTATGTATACACATAAATTTAACAGGCACTCACTGGAGATGCATTCGCAAATGCAGAATATTACTGTTATAGTAACATTATCATATGCAGTTCTGAGAAAACTAAGTATATCCTTATTGTTTCCATAAGAATTAAGAGCGTAAGCAACAGCCATGTGTTTCTTATCAAATGCACTTGAATAACTGACCATCATCAACTGTGAGCACCTCAATAAAAGCATTAGTTTTGACAGTTTGCTTTTCTGGAGCACTCAGCTCTCTGTTAAAACAATGATACAATCTTCCTAAGAGTGGATGTCCCAGAAATTTCACCCAAGCCTCAGACCCAGACAGAGAAACTGCAAAAAACCCAAGAGCTACGTCTCAGACTCTCTACAGGCCTCAGTTAGCATGTTAAATGTTAAAGGTCATGACAGTACACTTAAAAAGTCTGAATACTTATGCCGTGTTTGGAAGAGCTGCCAGGAGGGAGCCTCTTTCGCATTAAAAGAACACGGCAGCACAGATTAGGTTTTCCAAAACTGCCTCTGAACAAGCCACAAGACGTCTGGAACCCCTCGTACCAACTTTGACCCAGCCAAAGTCCGGACCAGCTGTAAAGAAGACTGCAACCACACTTAAATGAAGGCATTTCCTTCATTTAAGTGTGGTTAATATAACAATATAAACAGACAGTGTACCTCATGTACCATGCCTCCATACATACATACAAACACATTTCACTGATTATTTTGGGCCCATTGTTCCTGCACATCAGGCCCTCTTATCGCTCACTGATTCTCAGCTGGTACTTTTAACCCTCACCCTGTTCCCTTGTGACCCTTGGTTGCCAGATGGTTAAAGACTGTGACCGATGCCTTATTCACTTGGCCCTGCATTGTCATATGTCCTCAAGTTAACGTCATGTGGTTGGTGGTCATGCCACTGCAAAACCTCAGCTGGAAAGAAGGCAGGTTTAAGTCACTTCTGCAATGGCTTGTTTTTTGTTTTGGAGATGAACCAAGAACCAGAACCAGGATTTTTTTTTGCTTCTTTTTTTTGTTTGTTTGTTAATGTGGTTCTGTTTTTACTCAAAGAAACAGCACCTTTACTCTTGCCACTGTTCATAAGCTGAGCCACACAGCTTCTTCCTGTCAGAAACTGAAAAGTCTTCCGTGAGAAACCATGAAGCTAACACATCATCATAAGTGTCTGTAAATAGTGTGAATATATTTTGGTAAATTATGAAATATGAAATCACTTTTACACTTTACACCTAACTTGGCAACATCTCAAACATCTTCTCCAAGAGCTTGTTTGCTTTCAAGCATTTGGACCTAGTTAATCGTGTTAGTCTTATAGACAGAAGAATGTAGTATTTAATATTAAATGAAGAAGCTAGCATGACAGTAGAGTTTGTCATTACTGTTAAGTGCAGCACTACCCATTAAACGATGCATGTAGTATAGGCTGACTGATATATTTTTTAAAGACTAATATTGACAAAAATAAGTGGTCATTTAAAAATCCAATATATCAGCTGGTACTTTTTCTTTCAGGCACACAAAACATGTTAATGTAAAGGAGGAGCCCGCTACAGATTGGGTGAGATGGATGCAGATGATCTGCTGTGGCGACCCCTGCAAGGAGCCGGAGAAAGGAGAAGAAGAAGAAGCAGACACACAAAAGTTTTCCCCAGCATGAGTCCTTACTGAGCTAATAAGACAATGCCTTTTCATAATAAGGGCGTTTCACCGTCACAACAAGTGACTCGTTGACATCTGGCTCTACTCAGATCAGCTGGTTGGTGTGTTTGCGAAAACTGCAAGGTGCCCCCTGGTGGACAAAATATGCAACAACAACACTGATAACATGGCTGAAGGGTGTTTCAGTAAACATTCAAATCTATCATCACTTATGCCTACGCTGTGCTATGACTGTTTGGCACGTTAACTTTGGATATTCCTTTAAATAACGCCATGTTTTTGTTGCATTTATGAAATTATAGACTAAAAATAAGAAAAATGCAATTTCCTTTTTATGGCACAATTGTCAAATTGGGGAAAAACCAATTATCTTGCACAGGCCTAATTTGAAACAGAGTAGATATTAATCTGTGTAGGTCAGTTTGAATGCTACCTGTGTTTGTGCAAATGAGTCCTATTAAAATTACTGATAAGAAATAAAACACACAAAACCCCAATAGTTTTAAAAATAATGAAAGTTTTTTAAAAAATAGGCCACTTTCAGTTTAATTTGACCGAAGCCCAGCTGCAGGTCATGCACATGGGACAGCAGCAGGGTTGGTGGTGCACACTTAAATTCATGCACAATTAAATTCTTTATATTCAACTTTTCATAACAGATAAAATTAAACAGCAGGAGTCATGACTAGCCATTTATGTGTGTGCATTCATGCTAGTCATGGGTTCGGATAAACTAATAAGGTGATAGGCATAAGCTATGGCACATTTAAGCTGACAAAAAAAACAAACTTTATTTTTAAAACTTGCAGAGGTTACACCCTTTAACAGTTGGAAAATTTAGACTTCCTTACAATGATAAATCAAATTATAACTCATAGATTATTCCTGTTCATCTAGATTTTAATCAGAGCCACAGCAGAAGCTCCATGCAGCCCTGCAGCTGCCGGTTACAGAGCCCTACCCTAGACTGCATAAGCGCTGATCTCACCCGTGCAAGGTTATATATTATACTGTATAACCTGCAAACAAGATATGGCTCCATAGTTTTGTTTCCCCAAATATGACAAAGCATATCAGCTCTTGCAGTTGAGTTCAGAGATTGTGCTGCTATGAAAAAAATGCCTGTCTACTCTCTGTTTAGTGTGCAGGGAATCAGATGGAGGATGCTGAGATATGCAGGAAAGACGTAATCGATGTGCTTGTCAACACATGCTCGACAGTGACACACACACGGAGAACACACACTGAGGTGTGAATGACATGTCTCTGTCTAAGTGGCCCAAATTGAATCTCATCGTTTCCGAGCCGGTGCACAGCTACCGGCAGTGACGGAGGACTCTCGTCACTGGCCTGTTGCCTTCAGTTATGTCACTGAGTGAGACTCGGGCCTCAAATCCCTCAGTGCCAGTGCCAATGTCACTAACAGCCCTGCTGGTACAGCACATCACACCTCCCAACCACCATTATCTAACCCAGTAGAGTGAAGTCACCGGGTCACACACCTGCAGTCACGACCCCTCGCCAAGAAAGTTACACTTGCGTCAGTGCAGCAAATGGTTCAACCTCTAAGCTATTATCATTGCAAATCCTTTCTGGGAAATCAATAAAGTTGAAAATAGCACAGTTAAATGTTTAATGATGAAGAATACACCGTGTCCAGAGAGCTACTGCAGCACCCTGGCTCAGTCTGCATACTGAGCATAAACTGCGTCTTTGTAGTCCCCACAGGTTTGCATGTGCATATTACAAATAAATCTTGAAGGACTTTGAGGAAAATTCAGTGAAAAGGGTTTCATGTGAGATTTACAAAGAACTATAAAATTCAGCATTTTAATCCAGATGAATGATGATTCATTGATTTAATCCACTGAAAACTTATGTTTGGAAAACTTTCCCAGAGTCTTGAAAAGTAAATTTTGTCTGTGTCACAAATGTATGAGTCAAGAGATCCAAGCAGGAGAAGCAGACAGCGGTAGCTAGAAACCATTTTTGGCTTACGATTTAGGACAGCAATTACTGTCAAAGTTCAGTGAATGCCATCCACGGGGACTGAAATCCACACGTAACACAAACACTGTGTGGTCTCTTTGTATGTGTAAATGCAAAGAAAGGGCAAAGTTAATTTTAATTATATAGGTGACTGAATATTTCCAATGAATCCGCACGACCAGATAAGAGGCAAAAGTTGGATGGAACGTTTGAATTCTCTATTTTCAAACTATTCATTCATAGTTGGAATTTCTTGCCATAGATTTTGTTATCGAGTTTTTTGATGAGTTTCACTGAGTTATTTCATGAAAAACAACCAAACTTGTGTTGGACCTTATTTGATGAGTCTATTGCATTGATTTTATTTTTAAATCCTTCATTGATCGCTTGCACCCAATTCATTTTTGTCACGCTGCTGTTGTTGTTATACAGCACATTTTTGTTGCTGATGTATGTAATGTTTGTACCTGTGACGTTTTGTATGTAATTTCCGATAGGACCATGAATGCTACTGCTCATGTATCACACACAGACACACATACACACTCACACAGTGCATTAAGGACAAGTTTCATCTTGTCCAGTGACACTTTGATAAGTGAACTGAGGGACTGAAGACCATCCTTGGCCTTTGTGCATCATGTGGTTCTGTAATGCTGAGTTTGGTCGTTAGGACTTCAACAAAAACCAGACAGAATAACAGATGGGCGAGTGCAGCTGATGCAGAAGTGCCTGCATTCTCTTTAAAAGCCAGCAGAGGGCGACTCCTCAGGTTGCAAAAAGGCTTCTAGTTACACATGAATTATACTTTTGCGTTAGATCGGAATGGAACTTATGCCGTAAATGGAACCTCATTTTGACCCAATGCCACAACCTTCTATGTAACATGATGTTACTGCATGCTGGGTTGACTCACACCATACTGACTTTAATGGCGTGGAAGATTGCGACGTAGGGTTAAAAGTTAAAAGTTTGGTTACCACGTAAGTTAGGACATGCATTTCCTACAGTCTAAATCTAGCTTTACACTGAAGTCTAAAAAAACCTCTTTAACGTTAGTAAACCTCAACTTTCCGGATGATTTTATGTTTTTACTTGTTAGCTTCAGGTCATATGGATGAAGTGCATTTCTTAAACTGGTCTTGATTAGGGTCAGAAAGGAGGAACACCCTGTGCTTCAAAACCTCAAGATGGTGACTATGAAAACCCTCATCATCATCATCACACTAACCAGTGGGTAACATCATGGCTCATCTTTTGTTCTGTCTCTGACAAAAATGCCAGCGTTATTGTAAATCCCCACACAAAAGCCATAAGACAGCTGTAGATTGCATGTTTTTGGATGACTGAACACAATTTTTTAGCCCAAATGCATTTCTAATTAAATATATCTGTCGTTATAATGTAGTTATAGAGCACAGCCTGTCTTTTTTTTATCTACTTGAATGTTTCTCTTGCTGGGATCCTTTGTGACGACAGCTGGCACAGAATTTGGTTTGAAAATGAAAGTGAAAGATCCGTTCAGCTTTAATCTTTTTACCACCTTGACAGCTCTCCGCCTCGTCCATCACCAGCACTTACACAACTCGTCTTAAACAGAAACATCTGGTTTTCCACTTGAGTGTTTTGCCTTTGTACGCAGTGAGTAATACTTCTGTGTAACTGCACCAAGGTCAGACTTACTGCAGAGCAACTCTGGTTCCTGCTTTAAGTGACTTTTCCCCTTAAGAACACTCAGTCTCCTCTCAGAAAAGGAGTCCCGGGATTCCTGTTAGGAAATGCCACTTTGGTCAGCAGAAATGCAGCCCAGTGGAAAAGAGTGTGAGAGGTTTTTGTTACAGACTGCGAAGTAAGAGCAGACATAGCTGACAGGAAGAAACCGTGTCCTAGTTTTAACTTTCTCATTTTGCGTCATTCCTCCATCAAAACATATAAATCAGAAATTTGTCGTCCAACGAAATGACGAAAGACCCCTGCCGCGTCTCGTCGTGCTTTTGCCACACTGTTCGGTGGCGGATACTCAAAGAGACAGACAGAAGACAAGTTTTTTAGCCCTGCACACATAGCTGGAATGTATACTGATTGACAAGCAGATAGCCAAAGAATTACTGAATCAAAGAGAGGAAAAAAAGTCAAATGAATGGAGGGCAGAGCAGCCGTTTGCTCTGATTTCTGTTCTGTTGTGCGTCACACTCAGGCCCCTCAGGGAGAGTGTAGCAGTTTGAGGCTAACCTTTGCATTTTATTGGGAGGGATACAGTTTACAGTTGTGCTGGTTGCCAGAATCTGTTTATTGTTTCCCATATGTTTTGACAAAGTCCCCTTGGAGAGACTAAATGTTGAATCCCTGACCTGCTGCTTCTGTTCATGCTCTGATTTCTCTCCAAGCAGCTGAATCCTGAAGAACTGAGATTTCTTAATCATTTACATCAATACAACCTAAAGTTCTTAATGACCACTGTGCCTGGAGGGCATCACAGTCCGGTATGACCTAGAAAGATAAAAAGCTGGGAGAACATCAGCATCTCTATATATTGACTTGTTCATCAGCCAGGTGCAGGTGATAGACAAGGTGCATCCTCTTGCACTATGAAAAGTGGAATAGCCTTTAGCTGTGTACCTTTAACCTTTGATATTAATAAAATACAGTTCTGATCAAAAGTCTAAGACCACTTGAAAAATGGCAAAAAATCATATTTTGCATGGTTGGATCTTAACAAGGTTCCAAGTAGAGCTTCAACATGCAACAAGAAGAAATGGGAGTGAGACAAAACATTTTTTTGTGCATGCAGTTTATTGAAAACAACAGAAGAGCATCTGGTGGACAATGACTTAAAAGGGTTTAATATGTCTAACTGGTTTGGTGACGTTAGCCACTGTTAATAAACTGGGAGTCACCTATTTCGCCCACTTTGCCTCACCTATTTTGCACATAATTGGCGGAAACGTGCGTGAACCTGTTTGATAGGGGCATTAACAAAGGATGGCTTTGTGTAATTAGGTGTTTTTCCTGATGAGTAACTAGTAATATAATTTGTTTTTCAGTGGGTAACATTTAATGAGTAATTAATGACATTTTTGGAATAATTTTCTTAAGGCTGGATGCTACCCTGTGAAATGAATCACAGCACAGATATGTATAGCATACAGAGTGCTGACGTCAAAGATGGGAATAAACTAGCAGCTAAAGAATCACTGCTACATTGGATATGCCTGATATCATTTATTTACAGCACATACATAATTCTTTAAGCTGTTAAAAGCATGTAAAGGAGAGAATCAGGTCTTAGTACATGAGATTAAAGTATAATCAAGAGAATATAAATTCATAAAAATCCAAACAAAGCTGCGGCGGTGAAACAGACACGATAGCTCGGACCTGTCTGTGAAACAGAGAAATGCACAAAGTTAGTCTTAACTTGTTTTTATCACATGAACTCCAGACAGAAATGGGAGAATCAAAGTGGGAAATTATTAAAACGTGGCACAAAACAGGAATCTTCTTGATCTTCTGTTCTCCCTATTGTTCTGTGTGCTTTAGAGGAAAGCACCTGGATGGAGCGTACACCGTCCTCACATTGACTTTGTACAAGGGAGCTTGCAAGTCAAAGATTAGCTACTGTGCACATTTCTCCATGCAACTCTATTCAGGTGATCTCTTATAAAGTTCAGGGCTTTGGTGCACGTGTGAAACAGCTGTAGAAGTCACAAACATGGTTATCTATAGCAAGATGGGTATAAGCAACATCTGGACCCACAAGCTGGTGAAGTGGGTCCAGATTACCATTACGCCAGAATTATAATTTGCAATAAACCAAGCACTTTCCTTTTCTAGGCAGATCTGCCCTTTGTCGCAGAGTCTGCTCATAAGTTTTATGTACAGAATTTTCCAGGAGCAGCCGAGGGGTGGAGGGTATCCGGTTCTGTGGTCTCAGTATCACATATTTGCTTTTTTAAGATGATATGTTGGCTTCAGCGAGCAGTGACCTTCACGTTGCACTGGCTCGGTTTGCAGCCGAATACGACGTGGCTGGGTTGAGAATTAGCGCTTCCAAGTCTGAGGTCACGGTTCACAGCCTGAGAAGGGTAGAGTGACCCTTTTCACCCCAGGCTCGGGAGGAGTTCTCGCCACATTTGGGTGTTGATCACGAGCGGGGCAAGAGGTTAACGGACTGACTGGTATCATTGCAGCTGCTGCACTAAAGATGAAACTGTTGATTTACTGGTTGATCTGCGTTCCCCTCCTCGCCTGTGGCCACGAGCTCAGCGTAGTGACCGAAAGAATGAGATTACAGATACAAGCGTCGGAAATGAGCTTCTTCCAAAGGGTTTCTGGGCTGACCCTTAGAGACAGGGTGAGGAGCTCAGTCATTTGGGAGGAGCTCTTGCACATCAAAAGGAGTCAGTTGAGGAGGTTTGGACATCTGACAGGATGCCTTCAGGTTGCCTCCCATGTGAGGTAGTTCAGGCATGTCTAACTGGGAGGAGACCCAGGAGCAGACACAGGACACGCTGGCGAGATTATGTCTCACAGCTGGCTTGGAGACACCTCATGTCCCTTTGGAAGAGTTTGAGGGGGTGAGGCGGCAGAGTGGGCAGGGCTTACCTTGCAGTACAAACCCAGAAAATAAACTGATGGACAATTGTGCAGTAACCTTTATGCACAAAGAAGCTCCGTGTTTAATCTGGTCTGCCCCTCTCGGTTGTAGTTTTAGCAGCATCTTTATTAAAAAGAGGGATGATACAAACCTGCACGGTCATGTTCTTGGAGCACACACACACCCATGATCTGCCTGCCAAGCTAAATGTGGAATTGTAAAAATGATGGGTGGGTACACTTTCAGCGCTTTCCTTTTCCTTCTAATGTAACAGTGTCGAGAGTGCACAGAGTATCTAAAGAAAAAGATTACTGGGGCAAAGAAGCACAAGTGCAGAAGATCACTGGCACAGAGACACACACGTACGAGAGCACAAAAACCCCGCCGTGCTTCTGAGAGGAGTTTGATGCTGATGTGCAGTGAAAGGCAGAGGTGGTGCATTAGATGGAGCGTAGAGCTGCTGTGAGTCAGCCTGTGCTGCTGCCGTGTCAGCTCGTCCAGACAGACACTGCTCTCCGGGCTGTGTGTAGGTGTCTCTCAGGGGACAGGCTTTTCTGTTACGAAACCCAGAGTTCAGGCCAGTAGTCGCTGCAGCTTTTCAATACTTTATGACATGCAAGGGCCAGTATTAAAAACATCTTTGTAAGCCAGCCGTCCCTGTCAGGTAACACAGTGGAACACTTCATAGGAGGGTCACAGTGCTCCAGAATTGTTTTAAAAAAAGGATTTAAATCAAACATCCATTAACAGATTATTCTCAGCCCTCATTATGTCAGAGTGTATATTCGCAATATGTGTTTTAGTCAGTTTTAAGCTTCATTTCTACCTGTTATTTGAATAAATTGTTTCCATTGCTCATTTACAGTCACCGCTGCAGTTTCGTCATCCTCAAAGTGCATTCATGTGTGATCAGCAGCTGTCTTGTTGGTTCTTTTTAAAGATTTCCAGAAACTACAGTTCGCTGATTAAACTACATTTCTTATAAACTCTCAGTGTGGTCAGAATCAACCGAGGCACTCCCAGTTTTGCTTGATCAGTTTTTATTTAGGGTTAAGTGGGCAGACCTAGTGGATTTTCTGCGGTATAAGAAATAAAACTTAAGATTAGGATGAAACCGTCATCAGAACTAATTTTACTTTTCCATTTCCCCGACATGTATTTTTAGCTTATTTTGTAGTTAATTCAGTGAAACTTGCAAGGCATACAGAAAGTAGATTTCCTAATATATCAAAGTGTCTGTAGAGGGTCAGCCACTAATTGCTCGGTCATGTGAAAAAGAAGGTTTTCCCCTAACTCTACTTCTTGTTTTAAAAATTAAGTACTTTGGTTACAAAAGCAAAAAATCATTCTGTTGTAGGTTTTTATTGGGAGCACGAAACAGTTTCAGCTAACCTTAAGCTGTGAGACAGATGACCTCACATTTTACTCTAGAAGACTTTGGTGTACAGAGGAGTTCGTGGCCGCCTCAGTGACTGTAACATTCCCACGTCCTGTGGCTGCAACACAAGCCCAAGTCATCACCCGTCCACCACCGTGCTTGACAGTTAGTATGAGGTGTTTGTGCTGATATGCTGTGCTTGTTTTTCACCAAATGTGGTGCCATGGGTTTTGACATCTCCATTTTAGTCTAATCGGTCCAGAAGTCTTGAGGTTTATTCAGATGCAGCTGTGCAAACATAGGCTTTACTTGCATGTTAATAAAGACCAGTAGACTTCTCTTAATTAATTCTAACCTTACTTATACAACCAGTTACATGCTTTTTTCAAATTTTATAAACATATATTGGAGATCTTACAAAAAATAAAACCTGTACTTTTTTTAATATATCGTTAGCTTCATAGCATAAGTGCCTAAGTCATTGTCTGGTCAAAGTGACTTAGGCAATTATGCTATGAAGCTAACGATATACAATTAGGTCTACGATGATCAAGTACCCATTAAAAGCATGCTCTCTTAACTCTTGGTGGTTAGCCTAAGGAGCTTGGAAAGAAAAGCGTCTGGACTTCTTTAAGTTGCTTGAAGACGTTTCACCTCTCATCCGAGAAGCTCCTTCAGAAGTCTAAGGAGCTTCTTTCCAAGCTCCTTAGACTACGATGACCTGGATGACTGAGAACCTTCACAGACATCTTGGTAGTTAGCATTTGCTGTTACTCAGGAAATATATATATATTTGCAATTAAAATAACCAGATGCATATATCTTCCACTCCATAGAAGATAATGGTTTTTGTAAATAAGTGTAAAGAACACCTAAAGATCATCAAAGACGAAAGAAAGAAAAGAAAACCCATGAAGAACTGCAGATAGTATCAGAGGCTCTTCATTTTTTCCTCCTCATGCCGTTGACCCCATAACACTGACATTTGAAGGAGCGGCACTAAAAGTAATGGCTGTAGTGCCTCTTAAAGTTTATCAGTAACCTCATTCTGTGTCGCTTGCTATCAGTGACCTTGGCTACCACAGGCTTATGTAACTTCGGCGGTTTCTGTTTTCACCAACACAGCTCAGACGCAGGGATCCATAAACGTGGTTCCGCCTGAGTGAGATCCCTCTGCAGCATGTGTCTGCTCTCATGCAGGACCGCTATTAAACACGCCAGGAGCTGTGTGGCAGGCTGCGTGGCGTACAATTGATTTGATGCAGCAAATATTAGATCTCAGTGGGGAAGAAATTAAAGACAAATACCTGCACAAAGGCTGTGTGTACATGTAAATAAAGGTTTGTGTGGGTTTGTGCTAGATGCCAAGGAAGATGCTCGTTGTTGTTCAAACTTGGGAGCTTTTTGCATTTTGGGAGCCCCCATCCTCCCATGTGTCCGTTCCGCTCTTACGTCAATGCCTCCCGACTGCGGCTGAGTGAAAGGGTTTTCCCGCTCGATGCCCCCTGGGAGCTGCTGTCGGCCCTGCATTTTCACAGCCCAGTGGTTTTGTACAGGCTAGAGAGAATAACTTCAGTGGAAATGGTGAGTAAACTTCCTGACTAGCCTGCCAGCTTCCTTGTTCTCCTTTGTTAAGGACCTGGCATTTTCCAGGCAGGTGTTTGTCCAGTGAAATCATGGACTAATTTGTGATTTTGTCCACTAAGTGAAACGTCAAACTGAACATCAACAGGACATGCGGTCACTTCCCCTCGGTCCTGTCCCTGGGGTTGATGTCATGAAATAACTGGGAGCTGAGTTTTTAAATACAGGCGCACAGCAAGGCAGAGGATTTAAAAAAGTGTCACACAGTCACTTTCAAAATCCTCTGCAAGGATCTGAGTACGTGACACTGAACATACAGCAGTTGACGAGGAAATGAAAAAAAAACTGGAGCAAATGGAAAAAGACAAGCAAATGCCTCAAATCTCTCAGCTCAGACTGTTAATTACCTTGACAAATACAACAGAGCCTCATGACTGCTGGGCTTCTTGTCTCAAACAATCAGCTCCACTAATGCCAACCCTTGCCCCCATGCTCAACCCACCTCTCTGCCCTCTGTGCGGCTGCACAAACACACATGACCCATTTAAAGAGACTCACACACTCTCTCTGTGTCATACGCACACACACACAATCTCTGCAGTCTTGTATAACCAACAGTTCTGAGAAATGAAAGGCAGACTTGTAAACATCTTGCAGACTGTTGGCTCTATTGTGAAGCTGGCGTAGCTGACGTCAGCACAGGACGATGACTTCATGCGTCTGCTGCAGCCCGGGGAGGTGACAGACAGAAAGACGGAAAGGTGACACACAAAGACACACAAGCAGCCGGGCAACGAGTGGAGAGGATGCGTGCCGGGCTGCTGTGCTCCATAATAATAATAACAAAATAGTTGGAGTTCATTTGTAATTATTTGGTTTGGAGCAAGCTTATACTCATTTTTGCGTGGCTTTTTATTATATTATATATAATTAAATTGTTATAATAAGCACCAACAAAGAGCAAAAATCACGGTAGCACGCACAAAGTCATGTGAAACGTGAGGATAACTGCAGGCACTTTGAGCTAAATGTATTTCTTACTGGAACTCCAATCAAAAACATTGTTCTTTCACCAGAACACAAATTTCTGTACATCTGAAAATTTAATTTGAGGTGGAAGTTGAGGGAAGAGATATGAAACATTAAATATGACCTGCATTAAGGTTCAGTGTGTTGTGATGCACAAACTGTGGCAAATAATCCACGGCAAAACATGCAGATTGTAGATTAGAGGCAGGCCTTCCTTAAAGTGTACCCTGCCTTACCGTCCTTTATTTGACTCTAATGGGACCATAGTTTACAAAATGTACATTATGCTGTACTTAACACATCTTGAAACTTCTGATTTGGTCCTCAACCTCATTAGGAAAATGTTTGATAAAGTTATTGAGGAAGTAGTTGAGGAATAGTTTTTCCATAGACTTCTGTAGAAATCGGACTTCTTTTTTCATCTACAGGAGTCGCCCCCCATGCTTGACTCTCTTACCACTGGAAATAATATGGTGGGGGTACAACAGCCAGAATAGACCTGTCAAAGACTGCAATCCATGCCCTCTGGAAAGCTTTGTAAAACGTGAAGGAAAGCACACATTTTGGACTATTTCTATTTTCATAAGTAGAAAATCTTTATTTTTACTGATAAAGGCCTCACAGATGGCCATTCATGCTGCCCCAAAGTAATTAGGTAATAGATAAAACTGTAAATAATGGAAAAGTTCGAGTTTTTTTACTATCTGCTATAGAAATGTCCATTTTTTATGATGGTTAAACTTACAGAAAGGGATCTTCACTGGTCTGGCCCACTTAAGATCAGAGTGGGCTGTAACTGGTACATGATGTAAAATGAGTTTGACATCCCTGGAATTTGGGCTTAAGGCACTTTGGCTCTGGCTTTACATTTCAGAAATTATCTCCATCTTTTTTTATTTCACAGTATGTGCTAAAACTGTCTACTTTTGGATAGTTCACCCTAAGAGCAAGGGGAATGCTAGTGAAGTCTTAAACTTAAAAGACTTACCTGAAAAAAGAATTGCATTTATCCTCAACTGCTGCACTATCACTACTGTCACTGGTGTATATTTAAAACTTATTGAACCTCTGGCCAAAATATGACATATCTTCCACAATGAAAACTAAAATGTAACAGGCACTCAAACAACAAATATCATGTCAGTAAAAGAAGGAAAAACAAAAAGCTGTTAGCTTGCTAGCTAACACTGTAATTACTAGCTGTGTCCCAATTCCTAGGCTGCATCCTTCGGAGGCCGCATTTGAAGTCACAGCTAGGTGAAGAAGGCTGTCCCAATTTGAAGGCTGCTCCAAATGCAGCCAACAAATGCATCCTTCATTTCCCCGAATTTGAAGGATGGGTCGGGTGTATCCTTTGTGGCCCAGCCTATCCTAGAATTCATAGCATGGCTCAGCCAATTCCAGTTTCCGACAATGGCGGCAGCTACTTTTAATATTACGCTGTCTGGGTCATAAAATAAACTTTTAAGATATTTTCAGGCGAGAATGTAGCTGTGTAAACTTTAGGGCTGCCACGATTAGTCGACTAGTCACGATTACGTCGACTATTAAAATCGTCGACGACTAATTTAATAGTCGACGCGTCGTTTGAAGCTTTGTAAGATCCCAAAAGACGCAGGAATAAGTAGTAGTATTTAAGAGTGTAATAACGGACTGAAACAGAAGATGGCAGCACTGCATGTACAAGGATGCCAGCTGCCGTTAAACCCCGAAGAAGAAGAAACTGTGTTCCAGAATTCATAGCGCGGCCCAGCGCAGTTGTCAACAATGGCGGCAGCTAGTTAGTTTTAATATTACAATTATTATTCTTTCTGGGTCACAAAATAAACGTTTAACATATTTTCAGGTGTACATTTTACGTCCAATGGATGCATGATCTGATTAGTCGACTAATCGCAAAAATAATCGGTGACTAGTCGACTATCAAAATAATCGTTTGTGGCAGCCCTAGTAAACTTCAAATATTGGCTTGATTTCTCAGATTTATCAGGACATCACATACTTGCAAAAGTGCTCAGACGTTTTCAGAGACGTTACCCACCAGCTCGATAGCTGACTAGGAGGTCAAGGCTCACTAGAGCCGGCGAGAACACCGGACTCCCGGCACCTTGTGTTCAGACCTCCCGCGGTCTTTTGCTACTCAGGTTAAACATGATATATAAGGCACTTAGATAACTTAAAAATGTGATTGTTTGGCCTAAAGTTATAGTTTTCACACAGCTGAATAAACATCAAAAAGAAAACTCATTAAACAGAAGTGTGAGATGGTAGAGAATTTACTCCAATGTCCTGTTATATTAGAGGGAGCAAGGAGCAGACGGCTGAGTTTATTAAACTCCACTGAGACAGCTGGTCACGTGAATCTGAAGGCTAGACCGTCCCATTTCACAGCCTCGCACTTCCGGCCTTCTCGGTCTTTCAAGGAACCCAGCCCACGTAGACGGTGAAGGCCTGGTCCTTCGAAGGATGCGGCCAAGGAATTGGGACACAGCTTGTAATTAAAGATTGGCACCGATGTCCTGTTAGTTAAAAATGGGTTGGTGGTTTGTGTGCATCTGACAGCCAAGACCCAAAACATGTTTCTGTTGTACATTACATGTGGCTTTATGGTCATAGCCAGTCTGTGTAAGAAAGTATAGCAAACATCTGTGACTACAGGAGCTCTTTAAGGGTGTGCAACGCATTCTGAGTTTTATGCCCTTGTACACAGTGGCAAATGGCTAATGTGTAAAACTTAATACTTTTTTTGCTAATTAATACGATCTTCAAAAACCAATCACCCATACAAAAACTAAACAAAGATGAACTGACAGAAATAACATTTATATACAATTTGACAAAATAATGAAAATTTTTATTTGTTGTAGGAACTCCAAGAAAAGAAGAAAGTCATTATAATATTATTCTGGGTAAAAGATTGCTGTTTGAACTAAATTTCAAGACAATCGATCCAACAGTGACATGTTACAAATACAAACCTGTCAGTAGGGGAAAAGTCAGAGGTTCAAATGTAACTTTTCCAAGCCTAAGCTGTGCTGCCACGTTCTTTGTATGTAGAAGAAGCTTTCCCTTGGTAACCATAGCAAACAAACCATACTTATTCAGTGTTTTTCGAGTGGTACTGTCACGAAAGTTGACATTAACATGCTAACTGAGACCATTGCACAGCCTGAACTTTTTCAGAACTATGACAACTTACAACTTCAGGGTTGGGAATAAGCTTAAGTCTGTCTCAGCTGTCAGTGTCTTAGGTGAGTACTGGTCACCAGAGAAACAGACAACTATTCTTGTTGACATTCACACTTATGGCCATTTTAAAATTGATAGTTAACCTTATAGACACACAAGGTAAAGGGAGAACATGACTCCACAAAAAACCAAGACCTTACTGATGTGAGGCAACAATACTAACCTCTTCCATGGCACCACTATGCTGCACTTTATAGAGTTTATAGGGTTAATTCCATCATAAGTCCTATTGATCTGACCGCTTCAGATGCTACAGACAGGCCTCTTTGTGCAGCAGTGCGGAGCTGGAGATGGCAGGTGACAAGCATTGATGATACTCATGATGCACACATGTGTTACACTGCTTCTGGTGTTACACGCCAGGTGTAACAGGAGCCGGAGTCTCACTGACGCACTGGCTGTCTGACCTCGAGTCCTCCAAGTTTCCACAGAAGCCCAACTTCTGACACTCCTGTGTCATGATACGAACACGAGGTGCAGCAAGTCAGTGTGACTCTGTTTATCGGTTTCCTCATCGTTTCTCTTACGTAAAGTCCTTGCAGAGAAAGACGAAACTGCCGGAGTAGGAAATTACTCAAGAGAGGATTAAATGAAAAGCACAAAAAGGTCGAAGAATGCAGTGAATCACATGATGCACAACACATCATGTGGTTTTTACCGGGACTGTTTTATCACTATCACTATTTATCACTTTACTATGGTGTTATTTCCAATTCGTCTCACAAGCGTATTTGCTCGGGACCCCTGGGGACCACATTTAGAAACCTGGGCTATTCTCATGAGTTTTCCTTTTCAATGAAAAGGGTTGATGGGTCAAACCGTGAACAAAGAGGTAGTGAAAGTGAAAATAAACACTGACTGGAAAAAAAGATGCAAAAACTCCAAGACAAGACCACAATAGTGCTGTGATACCGACACCTGAGGACATTTTGGGTGTGTCCCGGAGATGCCAGTGGCTTTTGATAAAATAGCAGTGTTTAATACGCTGGGAAAAATACAGAGTTTGGTGGCAGCAAAAGTCAGTACATTTTATTTATATCTTTTCTTCATGGCAATCAATCTAATATTTACAATGACGTTTTACTCAAAAATTGTAAAAGTAGTGACTGAAGTATCCAAAAAGACGCTGCTAACATGGCAAGCCCACCCACTGTTTAAAACAGAGGAGCTGCTTCCAAGCTATGAATCACCCACTTCATTCACTTTGTTATTTTACCCACAGAAGTGTATGAGGCTGAAGGATGAGGTGTGACCTTTGTAAATACAATCATAAAACGGTGTGAGGCTGAGATTGCTGAGATAGCTGCACCCTGACATGTCCTCACATGAAATCAGAATAGGTGCAACAGAAGGAAATGGAAGTGACATTTAAGACAATAGTAAAGTGGTTAATATGTGTACAGAAAGAAAGTACACCCACTACTAAGGTTTTATATGTTAAAGCATAATAAAACAGTGTAATATATATATATATTACACTGTGTCAGTATTCTACTAAACACAAATTAAGCCAAAATGCTAAAGCAGTGCGTGAAAAGCTAAGCCCACACTGTTTTCATAGGAATTAGGCCGTTAAGTAGCAGCTGAGTGCTGGTAATCAAATGCACTTGATTATGTGATCAACAGCACGTCGATTAAAAGTTTTATTTGTTTGCTGGCCGGTGTGTGCAAACTTAGTGTCACTGGGGAAAGACATCAGCAGCCGTTGGAAGGGTTGTAAGATCATTCATCATTCTACAGAAAGTGGAAAACATTCAAGACAGTTGCCCTCCCAGGAGAGGACGTCCCAGTAAAGTCACCCCCGGGTCAGATTGTGCAATGCTTAGAGAAACTGCAAAAAAACCCCCAGAGAGCCTGCAAACCCCAACTATCAGCACAGTGGTTGGAAGAGTGATGATTTGGGTTTGTTGTGCACAGGATCTGGGCACATTGCAGTCATTGAGTCGACCGTATGTGAGATGTGAGGCCATCTTAGCTAGGTGTAGCTACAGGACAATGATCCAAAACACAGCAGAAACTCTATAACAGAATGGCCGAAAAAGAAAAGAATAGAGGTGTTTCAACAGCCCAGTCAAAGTCTAACCTGTGGCTGGACATTTAAAGAGCTGTGCTTAAATGAATGCCTGTAAACCTCAGTGAACCGAAACAACTTTGCAAAGAAGAGTGAGCCAAAATTCCTCTGCAATGACATGACAGACTGATAAAGTTAAAAAGAAAACAATTACTTCAAGTCATTGCTGCTAAAGGTGGTTCTACAAGCTACTGAATCATGGGAAGCACTTCAATTCGGCATTTCGGCTCAGATTTGTTTAATAAGTAAGGACACAGTAATATGTCATGTGTTGAGGCTGTAGTTAGCAAATATTAGCAATACTAACAACTAAACTAAAGAAAGTGCAAACTTTCACCCAGGCTGCTCACTCTCTGGGTAGTATTTACTTTTAAGGAAGTGGAATGTATTTTGTATTTTTTTCTTTTCTTTTTAAACATACCATAACACGTTTTCAGTGTAGTCAAAATCAGATAAGGGTAGCATGACTGATGTTTGCTCTGATTACACAAACATTATGTAGAAGTAGGTAATGAATAACAGGTATTGATTTTTAGATAACTGGACATGGATACCTGGAACTTATTATACTACAGTATATTTCTTTTTTTTTTTATAATTTTTTATTTTTCAATAGACATTTAGAAACAGACCTTCATAACATATACATCACATGGGGATACTTCTTGCATCTGTTGTCTGCCCTTATTGCCGAAATAATATTTTAGTTCATATCCTGTTTATAAGAAGAAAAAAGAAAAAGAAAAAAAAACAAAACAAGCAAACAAACAAACAAACAAAAAAAAAAACTTACAACCATAACAATAATTGAAAAAAACAGACAGAGAAAAAAAAATAAAAAATAAAAAAAAAAAAAAGAAGAGGAAAAAAAATAAAAATAAATATGTACTGATAGGGAGTGATCTTACTCTTACATACTCTCATACTTCATAACTACTGGTTTGTGAAAGTAAAATCTGGCCTATGAGGCGTGACATATTTGACCCATTTTTCCCAATATAATGTAAATTTATCCAATTTATGATTAACAAAAGCTGTTATCTTTTCCATTTTATAAATGTCCATTGTGATGTCCATCCATAGATTTATAGTTGGGCTCTCCGATGATAGCCATTTTCTGGTAATACCCTTTTTACAGGCCACCAGCAAAATATTTACTAAATGTTTATCGCTTTTCGGCCATTCCTGAGGTACGTGTCCAAAAAACATAGTCTTACTCTCCATACTACAGTATATTTCTAAGTATAGGCAGCTCCTTCTTTCTCTTAACGATACCTTCTATAAAGATGTAAGACATTTTGGGGTCAGCTTGAAAGAAAGCCAGATGAGAAATGCAAAAGTGAGGTCATAGGTCAAATGTGACATGGTATTTGGATGCACTATAACGCGGTATTTATAATGCCCACATACCTGCATAATTTCTTAATTGTTGTCAGCAAAGACAAAGGCAGTGGAACGTCAATGATAGTTTTTAAAATAAAAGACATTTTAGGAATGTTTGACCTTATTTGACCTTGAAGAAAAGGTCAGAGGTGCAAGGCAACATGATAGTTAGAATCCCAGTATATCATTCTCTATATATCTATATGTTGCAAACACAAGCATAAAACAGTAGGAAACATAGTTTAAATGGATCTATAATACTGTATTTTGACTTGGATCTTGATCTTGAAGGAGAGGTCAGAGGTCAAATCGACATCATATTTTAAATCTTTATACAGTACTTTCTATATGTTGACAACACACATCACACTTGTAAGAATCATAGTTTCTAAGACTTTTTGTCAATTTTTGACCAATAAGTTGTTAAGTTGACCTTGGAGACTTTGGTGGATTTAAGCCAAATTTTAATGGCTTGTTAACACGACCCCACTCTACACCCCTAAATAGTTTTATCACAATTCATTCAAAATGTTGTATTGTGTGCTATTGTGTTTACGCACAGAAAGAATGACACACACGCAAACGCTAGCAAAAACACAACCTTTTCATTAACGCCCTGTAGATAACTACAGTAGTTACGATGGTAAATGTACATGTGAAGCATGTCAACACGATGAGTTTAGTCTTCCTCTGTTAGCATGTGCGCAGACAAACATTAGAGGTCTTTGGCAGAGATACAAGCTTGGGTCAGTTTACTGTTTGATGTGAGGGATTTGGTAATTAAAAACCATACAAAACATAAAAGAACTTGAGCGACCTGAGTGTGTGTTTGTGACTGGGAGAGAGGCTAATTCAGCACACAGCTGCTGGCCGAGCTCAGCGTGAGCCAGTATTGGAATGTAATGCCTGTAATGGAATGCTCACACAGACGCCAAAGCCTGCTGCACAATATTAACGGAGCCCGACGTGCGTCATAGCTCTCACAGCTGACAGTCGCTTTCACTGTGTGTGTGTGTGCTATGCTCTTCCCTTTAATCTCTCTCTACTGTAGTGTCACACCAGTCTTGTGCTGATGTATGAGCCTCCAAATCAGAGTACTGGGTGGCGTCTCCATAGTGACGAGAACAATGGCAGCGCTGCACATTAACGTAATGCGCGGGGTGAGTGCTACGTGGAAGATTAGAGCTATGAATGGAGTGTGAGATAAAGAAGGCAATTAGTTATGTGGTGTTTTGGTTCCTCAGGCCTCATTGAAGATATAATAGCTCCTGGTCCTTTTTCGACTTTGTGGGGTGATTATGATGATGATGATTTTCAAAGCTAAAAAGTGAAGGCAGCTATTCAAGTTATTATAGTAGACATTTTGAGAAGTTGTGCACAAGTTGACATTTAAAGAGTAGTTCCTCATTAATGTGGCTATTGTGCCTCGTGGGTTGGCAAAAAACGGTTCACATTACGCATATTAGATATTGTTTTTGGAGTCTGAGTGAAAATGAACGTGGAAATTACCCAACTGGAACGAGCATTTGGCCATTTTTTCCAACTGGTCTTGAACCTACATGGATGAATACACGTCGTCTGAGCCAGTCACTGGGGACATTCATCAGTGCAAGCTGGTGCAAGCTAATTTCAGTGTTCTTTGTACTGGAGGGTGTACAAAGAGTAATACAAAAGCCAAAAATTATTGGAAGCTGAATGTAGGCGGATTAAAAGAAAAAAATATTTGAGAACTTCCCTTTTCAGATGAACAATAGGGCACAAAGGCAGGTGCAACCATTGCATTATCCTACTATTAATAATCTCGATCATAGCTAGTGGAAGCAGGTGTCTCATGAGCGAAATACTAGATATCATACTGATTAGTAAAACAAAGCAGTGATCATTATGACATTATCTGTAGGAAACCATCAAAACGGTGGTGAGGCCAATGGTATAACTGATCACCATTATGAAGGCTATTAGGCTGTATTAATCTTCTAAGTTGGCTAACGTTTCCGCACAATGACAATGTCTCTTCTTTTGGTTTTTAAAAGTCCACACCTACTAAACCTTTAAATACCAAATATAAAACTTAATTTCAAGACATTTGACTCTGATTGGGATCTAGTGAAAAAAACACCTTCTTAAGGCAGTGTGTATCTGCTAAGATCATCACACCACAAATGCTTTTCATCTGTTTTTTCAACCACAGTTTTTCTACAGCTGTTTGCTGGTTTATCGTGTGGGTTGTTTTAAAGGTCAGACCTTTACCTTCTCCCATAATATGACTCAAAATCTTTACAGAAAGCTAAACTCCTTGTCTGTTCTTTATTAATCATTGAATGGGAAAAAAATACGTTGATGTTTAAAGTAATATCTGTTTTTTAAATATCTATTTTTTGCACAATCAGTGGGCTGATTCTGCAATTAGACCATTTATGGGAAATGATACAAAAAAGAGGAAACATCTGGTGAGCAGCAGTTCTCAGGGTGAGAATGCCTGGATGATGTCAGAGGTCAGAAGTGAAAGGCCAGACCGCTTTAGGCTGATGGGAAGGAAACAGTAGCTCTAATAACCAAGATATGCAGAATCCATCACTGAATGCACAACACCTCAAACGTTGAAGCAGATGGGCTACAGCAGCAGAAGACCACACTCGATGGCATTCTTGTTAACAGAGGACAGGAAACTGAGGCTAAAATTCACAAAGGTTCACCACAATGGAACAATAGTACATTGATTTCCAACATTTGGGTAGCTGAGTCAGAATTTGGTATGAAAACACCATGAAATCATGGATCTATCCCGACTTTGATCTTCTTTCCTCCCAACTGTAAGGTGATACAGGTATTGTTGAACATGTTGATTGTCTTGTTTTTGTTATTTGCAGAAGTATATTGTGTATCAGTGTGAAAGAGAAGTTATACATTACATGCCTTTATTCCATCACACCTAAGTCATTATTATTTGCCTGAACAAATCATCACTTACAAAAGGGTACAGAATTCTACTCACCATCTTCTCCTCTGAAATGTCCCATATGAAACCAGTTTTGCACTGGCTCCCCAGTAAAGTTATACCTTGGGACCCTTAGAACCAAATGAACATCATTTCACAGTATTACAGTCTGAGGATTGATGCTGACCATGTAAATCAGGGATGTCCAACTCCAGGCCTCGAGGGCTGGTGCTCTACAGGTTTTAGATATCACCCTTGGTCAACACACCTGAATCAAATGATTAGTTCATTACCAGGCCTCTGGAGAACTTCAAGACATGTTGAGGAGGTCATTTAGCCATTTAAATCAGCTGTGTTGGATCAAGGACACATCTAAAACCTGCAGGAGCCTGGAGTTCGAGATCCCTGATGTAAATGGACCGGTTTGTGTATATCTTTTTAGCCTTTCTATTCTCCTTTACATCAGAGAACAACTTGGGGCTCAGTGTCTTGCTCAAGAATCCTTTGGCCTGCAGACTGGAGCAGCCAGGGGATCGAACTACTAACTTTCCAATCAGTAAATGTCCTGTTCTACCTCCTGAGCTACAGCAATACCCTTATGACCTTAGTGTACAAATCAGCCATATCACAAAGCTCAAATATTCTCAAAATTGTTTCTTGAACATGACAGTATGTTGACTGAACTCAGCAGAACTCAATCCCATAGCTTACTCATGGAATGCGGTGCAACATGAGATAATCATCATGTATGTAGAGCAAGTATGTGATGCTATCATGAAATATACAGAACAAAATCCCAGACTGAAGTCTGAAAATCCCATTTTCCAGCACGTTGTTGAATTTATGCCATGAGAGCAGCGCCGTAGCTCCGCAAACGCACATAACGCACACTGCGTAGGGCACCAAATGGCCGGTAGGGCACCAAAAGAATCAGGGTCGTAAAAAAAAAAAAAAGTAAACCATATTAATACTATAAATATCATATGCATTAATATGGTTAAACAATACAAAAGCAACATAAAACAATTTTCCCGAGAAAAGGGGTGAATCTGCTTTGTGCCCTGTCTCCAGTCTCCTCCTGGTGCCCCCCACTCCCAGTGGTCTGTTCTATAATGCCTCAATTCGGTATTGGTAAACACCTGTTTGAACATGGCCTCGAAAGCGGCAACAGGAGTCGGGAGCGGAGAAAAGAAAGAAGAAGAGAAGCGTGATGAAACTCAGGCGTCGCTTGCCGGTAAGGCAATGTTTAAATAATAACAATAAAAAAGTTCATTATTGTAGCCCTTGCTTGCACGCTCATGTCCGTCAACTCTGTGATAGCTCCTGTTAGCAGTGTTCATACTGTGTTAACAAATGTTGCAAATGATTGATGTTGGGTAGTTTGTTTACGTTGTGGATATGAATATAGAATGGACTACTAAAAGCAACTCATCATGGTCACTCAATTGACGGTTTTCAGATAACGTTAGCAATCGTGAGACTAGCATTTCCCTCCTCAGGTTGCTAGCTGGCTAACGTCATGCATGCTACTGATTAACCTTAACTTTGGGATAGGTCAGTGATGCAGTCAAGTATTATTATCAGATTAGACAAGATTACTTTGTATGTTGCTGCATTTCAGGATATCTATAAAGACGCATATCTTATTTATGCGGCATAAATAAGATATAGGTTTCATATTACAGTGTAATATGAAACCTATATCTTCCAGTAATATAGATTTCCTACTTGCGCATTTATATCAAATTATGTACAGCATGTTTATATTGCCATTTGCCATTATGAAAATCTATACATGTAAAATATAGTTAGTAATTTTTAAATGTACCAGTGACTTACTTAATTTATTAGTCTTATAATGCAATTTTTCGTGAGGCCTACTGTAGATTCAAAATTGTATTTCTGTAAAATCCCTGAATATTTTCTCTTGTATGCAGGGTCAATGCTTAAATATGTTCAAGGAGGATCTCAAGGACAGGATGAACCATCCAGTAGTAGTGCCATCCCTGGACATCAACCACCAGCCATTGTAGACCCTGCAACAATCCCTAGCCAAGAAGAACAAGAACCATCAACCACCAGTTCAGGTACAGTTCCATACACAAGTACCACTGAGAGTCCTGTCACTGAGAGACTATCAGAAAGTGACACTGTGGAGACATGTGTGCCCCTTCAACCGATCCTGCTCTTTGGCCAGCTCACATTGTAGATGCTGATCGTGTTGAAATTGTGCGGAGAGGTCCTTTTAATGTCAGCTCTGATTTTAATTTTCCAAAGGGGCCTGAGTATTTATTTGTAACAGTATTTTTAACCTCCTTTAACCTTATTTATTTGTTTAACTGTCATGTTTGTTGTTATTTAATTAAACAAATTCCACTGAGAAATTCAAAAGTATTAATGTTTTTTTTTTTTTTTTTTTTTAAGTGGCGGGGGCACCATAAAGCATTTGTGCTTAGGGCACCCAAATGGCTAGCAACGGCCCTGCATGAGAGATTAATACAGTTCTGAAGGCACAAGGACATCCTACCTGGATATGACTGATACTGACACAACACAATGAATCTTGATTGTTCTGATAGATCAGTGCATGTTTAAGGTGACACTTCCTCATCCCTGTACTGTTAAGACATATGTCTCTCCTTCATCACCTGTTGATACTTCTTCACCGTTTTTGCTGTGGCTGCAGGCAGTAATTGAAAAAACCAACTGAAAAACTACGACAAGTTTCATGATATTTAGGTGTTTTTGTAAAATGTTACTTCAAAACATACTTCTCTGTGTGTTATGCCTGTGACATGACACACAGAGAAGTAAACTATAACCCCCCCCCCCCGCAACTTCTGTGCTGTGACGTTGTATGATTAACAACCTGTCCATGTTAACAAAAACAGACACGAGGGTTCCTTCCTCGCCTTTGTTATACACTTCCTCCTGTTCATTCTGGTCAAGTCAGTTTTTACAGCCTGGAATCATCATCACCATCGACAACACTCGAAAATGTCTCTTTTTTTTAAGGAATGAAAATAAGATACTCCACCAGCGAATGGGATCAAATGCCTGGTTTGAGGTTTGACGAGGATCATTAAAACTTCAAAGAGCAATGTTATAACTCATTCAGGCTTGAGCAAGTGTCAACCATTATTGTGAGGTCGACAAAATGAGCTGATATTGGCTAAACACTTCAGTGAAGTTATAAAAAGTAAATGAAATGAAAGAGACAAGCTATTAACCCTCTAACATCTAAAGCCTGATTATTCCCTGTTGCTGACAGACACGGACAGCTAGAGACACGATGGCCAAGCAGTCATTCCTGATGTACTTCTAAGAAGTCTACTTGAAATCTGGTGCCTGTGATTCAAATGCAGTTGGTGCATTGTAATGTAAAATCTCTATGAATGAAGACTTGACTATTCTTAATTTATAATTTAATTATATATTACCCTATGGAGAACCTATGGAGAAGGGTTTAAACCAGTGCTCCTGTGCAGTCCTCCAATATCCCATCTGCATGGTACATGATGTGGATGACATGTTGGCAGAGTGCTGACTTGTTGAAAAGTGGAAAGGGAGCAACAGTGGAGTTCACCAGGAATGGGAGAAGCATGAAAAAAGATCAAAATCAATTCATTCATTCAGTTTCATTGATTTCAAATTCAATATATATTGAATTTATAATTAATAGCGTCACATCACAACAACAGTCACCTCAAGGTGAAGGTAGAGACCCTACAATATTAAGAAAAAACCCACCAATCAAAGCAAAGCACTTTGCAAGAGTGGGAAAGTGAAACACCACATCAAAGAATAAAAATACATAATGAAAAGTACAGGCTGAGGCTGAAATGGATACTTCTCATTGTTTTAAACACGCATTTTGCATGCTTTAACTTCATTCATCTCAGAGACTGGTTACCGGAGCACAAACAAGAGTAGCCCACAAACCAGTTATACTATATACTTTAGACAGTTCTATCTGACAGCAGATAAGACCATCTGCTTCCTGCTAAGTCTGTAGCTGCCAGCAGACTGCCAGTACACTACCACTGCTGAACCAGTGGCACTCCACTGGGGGCAAGCAAGGCAGGCAGTGCTTGCCCACTGAACTCTAAAAGCAGACAACTATTAAAACCCAAGTAAATGTGATCTCTCTCCTTTCATCTCAGACAGTGTTCTGTCATTAAGGAGACTGATGGTAGACAACCATGCTAGACAGGCTGCTGCTGGTTTCACTGCTCTGAGATCAGTTACCATCTGGACATTTGTAAAAACAGAGCTAGCATAAGCAAGTAGATGAACTTCTGTGATTTAACATTGTACAATTTTATATCATTTTTTTTATGATCATAGGTGACAATCCTGTATTTCTGGAGAAAATCAAAACTGCCTTTTGTGAAAAATGTAAATAATTTCCAATGTGTGTAAGTTAGAATGATTGTTTTATTTGTTCCCTGATTGCAGAGACTTGGAAAAACAGTTAATAAAAATAAACACTGACTAACTTGTCCTGCACTTCCAGATTATTTAGCATTACGTTATTTTTGAGTTAGTTAGTCATGAGTTTTTTTCCCAGAAGAAATCTGCAGTAATTTCTTTTCTTTCTCAGTCAACATGTGCCTACTACTACTCAGTCTTGTCTTATAAAATAAATTCAGCATATTGTTTTAAATTCCCAAAGCTTGAAAAGTTTTTTGTTACTGCCTCTTTTTCCTGATTAAAGTCTGAATGATCTGTCCAGCCAACTCTGTTGTGCAGAGTCATGACGAGCACTTCCTGTGTTGTTTATTTACCTTGCACTGAGCTTCCAAGAGTTCCACAGATCCTCTGGTGTTCATGCTTGTCCTGCCAGAGAGCTGAAGTATTGGCAGTGACGCATGTGTACAGTTTCTCGCTCACGTACACACAATCAGGAGGGCGCTAATCTTTCAGCAAGGGGCGAGATCTTAAAGCTTTTACGCTGCCTTCATACCAATATTTCTTTGCTTTTCGTCATGTTCGGGCCTTTTTGTTTACACCAAACATTAAACTTTATAATTTCTTGTGGAATGGTTTTTGCGACTTTAGTATCATTGACCTTTTGAGTCTGAATTTCCCTTTAGTCGTCAGAGATAAACTTCCTTCCCTCTTATCGGTAGCTCATCCTTAGAATGGGAAGTTACTTCTCATTTCATTAGTACGATTACACTTTTTCAATATCATCTCCTTCCCCACCCACAGCCCGCCCTCCCTGCTGCTTCTACCCATGCAGATTCTTGGAAACCTTTTTGCTCCATGTACTTTGACTTTTGACAGCTGGCTTACTCAAGAAAATGCCTGTGTGTGTTTGTGTGTGTGTGTGTGTGTTTGTGTGCGTGTGTGTGTGTTTCTGAGTAAGCAGGAGGTGAAATTGGATATGTTCACTGAAGTGCTTCTCCTAAAATTCCTTGTAAATTTCAATCTGATTGTGTGGAAAGTCGCTGCTAAACGTGTCATAGTACACAAGAGAGGAAAAATGTTTTGTCTTCCTGCCTTCCGAAACTGCAGGAATGTTTACATCTCAAGATGTGCCTGTGGATCAAACAATTAAAAAAATCAAGCCAACAGCAAAGTGCCAGAATCTACAGTTCCTCTCATGGCCGGCTGATACTGGAATCCAAAAGCAAGTAAATCCTCATAGACTCCCTCGTTAACAGAAATTTATGCTACCATGTTTGTTTTCAGAGATCTTTAGCTGCAGTAGAAAGATTTCCAATGCTTTCGGCATCAGGAAATAACCTTAGATGAACAACAAGAAATTAAATATTACACCATATCATCATTTGTTCAGAAAAAACTAAGCCTTAATGCAGAAGCAGCTTTTTAAAAAGTACAGCCCATAATTCAGTAGCTTGTGGAAACACTTTTCGCAGTGATAGCTTGAAGTAATTGTTTCCTGTATGACTTCATCAGTCTTTCACATAGTTATGGAGGAATTTCTCCCTCTATTTATTACAGTGTTGCTTCAGTTTAGTGATGCATAGCTCTCTTAAGATCCCACCATGGTGTTTCAATTGGGTTGAGGTCTGGACTTTGACTAGGCCATTGTGTTCATTGGTGTGTTTGAGGTCATTGTCCTGTTGCATGAACCAGTTTGGCCAAGGTTTGGATGGCAGACAGATGGCCATTCCAATTTTAAAAAATTAAGCCAAAACCAAAGTGCCTGAATCTGCAGTTCCTCCATGGCCAGTTGATACTGGATCCAAAAGTGAGTAAATCCTCATAGACTCCCTTGTTAACAGGAATTTATAGTTTCCAGAGATCTTTTGCTACAGTAGAAATAGGATGCACTTTCTTTTTAACATGACTGTATGCAGAGTCAGTAATAATGAGTTTGCCCTCCAGAAAGCCAAGTATGTGTAGCCTGATGGCAGGGCTACTATGTGTAGACAGAGTGCAGGTGGCTGCAAATTTCGAACAGAAAAGGAAGTGACAGCAGAATTCACCACAAAGAGGAAGGCGAAAAACACGGATCAAAGATCAAAAATGCAACATGAGAGGTGGTTTTCATTATTCTTAACACCAAGTTTCACTTCGCTATAAAGAAGTTATTTGTACAATATAATTCCTGTCTTCTACACGTGCAGAGGCTGAACAAACCAACCGCTGCATGAACAAGGGTCATCAACAGCCTGCTGATGATTATACAAAGCAGCTATGGAGTGTAAAACCAGTGCTGGTGTCTTTAAAACATCCAACTAGATGACAGTAAATACCATTTAGAGACTGGTACTACTATGGTTTTGCCCTCTCTGGACAGTTTCCCCCCTTTGTGCATTTGTTTCACTATACATAATTGAACCTCTATCAGCAATGTACACTGTTGTTAATATTGTTGTTAACATTTGAATAATTCAAAGGCCGTTTGAAACATGTAAAACGTAAGTACTTCCACATTTGGAGTAATATTTTTTGTTTTGTATCAGATGACATGCTGACCCAAATTGCAAAAAAGCAGACACACTGTTCTGCTCAAACCTGCTTATGTGATCTGTGATCATATCTCAGGATTCAGCCGCTTAGTCACTGGCAGCTGAGATCCAAGAGCTCTTTACATGACTTGCAAAGAAGAAACACTACCTGGGTGTGTTAGTCGTTGTGATTTCCTTTGTAAACTGTCGATATTTCCACAGTTCCTGTTTCCACGATCAAATGTCTGTAGACCTTTTTCTACAGCTAAACTGAGCCATTATTGGTTGTGACACAGTTTTGGCCCACTCTCCTATCCACAGCTTTTTAAGGTCTGGCCATGAGTTTTTAGTCAGGTTGAAGTCTGGACTTTGACTGAACCATTGCTCCATCTTGATTTTCTTTTTCAGCCATTCTGTTGCAGATTTTCTGCTGTGTTTGAGGTGCTCACACTGAGCGATAATCAGTTGTAATCAATAACTGATTATCAGCATCTGGCTGCTTATCCCTTTAAATCCCACCTAAGCAGTATTTTTCACAGGACTGCACTCAGTACCGTGAAAGCATCCTTTTTTCATATGACTTTATGTATTCGGTTTTACTAACATGACATTACATATTGGGACTGGCTTGAATTCTATTGACCATTGTGATCGTGCATGTATAAGCATGGAAAACCCCAAGGCATAAACACTTGTCTCTTTGGGCATAGGGAAAATACAGCGTACCGCAGAGAGAAGCATACTGCACCAGCGATGTATTGTTGATATCAGCGAGGGACAGAGAGACACATACACATGTACATGTAGATAGAAATTCCTTGATTTACCAGCGAGATTATTACTACATCCAGTGATAACAAATCACCATGCAGTACAGCCTGACTTGAGGCATTCATCAGACTTTTACTTACCCCTATCGATAAAGAGAAACCTATACAAACAATTTGTTGTAACAGGCTGGTTAAACCTGTTCATAAAGCCACATTCCAAGCCCTAAGTGAAGCAGCAAAGAAAACAATAAGTGGTTTTGTTTAACAAACCACCTGTTTCATTGTTTTCAATCCGGTTGTGTCACTTCCTGGTAAGAGGAATTTGACTCTGGTGAATAAACGGTGCAAAGAAACCCTGTAAGTGCATAATATCAGATAAGTTAATGTCAAGACTATGTCTTTGTTTGGATACGGCGGAGCCCTGAGATAAAAAAAACGACTTCCAGTGAAGATGACTACAATCACAGTGTTCTCCAGTTCAGTTGTATTTATTAAACAGCAATTCATCAGAACAGCATGGCGAGCTTATATTGTAAGGTAAAACTCTTTAATTCCAGTAGCGACAGTGGTGAGGAAGAACTCGTTTTTTAACTGGAAAAGACCTCTGACAGCAGGAGTCAGAGGTCACACGTCATAAATGCTGCAGATGGTCACACAGTTGCTGTGAACATGTTGCAAAAATCTTATTAGACAAAGTCACTTGTGCAGCAGGCAGCAGCTGATGACGGATATGTTTGTAGCAGCTGGACATCCAGTTCCTTTCAGGCTGAGCCCTCATGAGCAGCTCCCCGACAGTCAAAATGCCAAATGTCAAACCATATGCTACACGTGTAAATGTGAGTGACCCCAGATGGTGTAAATCTGCACATGAAGTGAGCCGCAAATCCACGCATTTCCCCTTTTTCTGTTTTCTTTCTGTCTGGTTTGACTGGACGGGTGGAGGCGGGCAGCAGGCTCTGGCTTCTCTTTTTCAGTTTCGTCACTTGACTCCCACATAGCCCTTCCTGTCAAACATCAGAGCCCTATCCCGTCTTATGTTTATGAATAATCGACCAGCAGGAGGTTGATCAGGGCCCGATGCAGTCATCATTGACATCATCGCTGTGGATCACGCCATTATGATGGGGTGCTAATGCATCATCATCAGTTAGTGGAAGAGGGTGAAGCATCTTAGTGTCATTCTGTGATTAAGACTTTTGTTTTTCACTTTTAGTTTAGTATATGAATATTGAAATGATAGAAAGTGAGTGTGCAGCCACTAAATGTTGCTCAATTGCAAGGCAATGCGACAGATCTAGAGACGTTCACTCTCCATCCTGATGGCCTGAAGATTTTTTTCTGAGTCTCTGAGAGTTTAACCTCAAAGTTTAAGCTGTAATCTTGAATCAAAGAGATCTAAATAAAAAAAAATTAGTCATGTAAACAATACAGAGGGGGTTAAAAAGCACACCCTGCGGTTTAACAAGAAGTCAGACCACAAAAAAAATGTTTAGGAAGTGAACTTTATTTAAATAAATAGCCACATAAATAAACAACTTTCTTCAACTAACATTTCTTCTCCTTCCTTCCTCCCTCCTTCTGTTCCTCTCTTTACAACCTTACACACACACACACGCATCCAAACGCATGCATCCATACACACAAAGACGTGCTCATGCTCACACAGTCAAGTAACAAATCAGGAAAAAAAAAAAAAACATGAAATACTTCTTATCCAAAGTTTATCACAAGGGTAATTTTACAGGTTTGCATCGAAAGTCTTAGTGTTTCAAAAGATTTGTGATTTTTTTCCCATCATGAGAAAAAAAGAAAGAAAAAAAATCAGCAATAAGAAATATGAGTAAAGTGCAAATCTTGCTTGTTTAGACAGCAAGTTCAAAGGTCAAAGAAAATATCAAAGGGGACGTCTGAGGAAATGTCCTGTAATGGAGCCATCGATCGTTTTTTCTTCAGTGTGGCGATCAGAGAGGAGGGGCTGGGGGTGGGGCAATCTGACTGCAGTTTGTTCAGGTAAAGGCACAGGTGTTGGAAGTGAGTGCAATAAACTGAAGGGGGGAAAAAACGGCAGGGGGGTCAATATAATCAAAATTGCACGTTTTCAATAAACAGAACTGAGCTTGAAAAGACACAGCTCTCCCCTACAAGATGTTTCACAGATATGAGACAGCTAACTACACTCACATTAATACACATCTGTTACAGCTTTCAAACACCTTAATTCGACTGCCTGCACATGCAACTCAGCTCAGCGCAGGACATCTGTGTCTATTTCAAGCTACTACTGAGCAACTGAAGAAAGTTCCACTTCCTGCACATTATGGTATTGCTATGTTCTGATTGTTTTCTTCTTTTTTCTTTCTTTCTTCTTTTTTCTTTATTTTTTAGAAAAGTACAAAACAAACACTACCATGGTCCTCATAGTAACAGCTAGAGATACCCACAATACACATAGCATTAGGATTTGGTGGCAGCAGGAGTTTTTCTTTTCTTTTTTTTGTCTCACAGCAAAAAGCTAAGGAGATCATGTGAAATTGGTTCGCTACACCACCACGCTACATCTTGGAGACAGCATTCAAAGAGGAAAGTCAGTAGTGTGTCTTTTGACAGATCCTCTATTTCTTGTGCTGTTGAGTCTTTGGTAAAACCCAAATTCTTCCTTTCGGATCTACAAGCATGCTGCGTGAATAAAAAAAGCAAAAAAACAACAAAAACCCCAAAACAGCATTCTGAAATGCCTCGAGCTTCTTCTCTAAGTCACTACAGTATCATAAGAAGTACCTCTTCTAGTCAGCTAGCTAGCACGGCAAGATGAAACACAAACAAACAAAAAAAAGAAAGACGAACACAAAACCTCAGGCAAGTACACGTGGAGTTTTTGACCATCCTATGTTGAGCCTCATTTCCATTGGTTTTTTTTCCATGTAAAATATTGCACTGTTCCCACAGTCTTTGTTCCGTACGAAAAACCCTCTTCCTCTGATATTCAACCTGCTCGTTAGCGTTTAAAGGCTTTTCTTAACCTTTCCCAATTGTTGCCTGAGGAGGTAGTAATAGCATCTAAAAAGAAAGGTGCTTATCAGACAAAGGAGAGGGTGGGGTATGGATCCACACATGTAGGGTGCTACCAGGCTGACTGATGTACCTGCTGTGCTTTAACTCAACCAGCGAAACACCGTCTTCACTCAGTTTTGGCTGATGAGGGTGTAGCAGTCTTTTTGCAGCTTGAGGTAAAAGCAGCGTTTTGCGTCACTAAAATTAACAATCTTGCACAGAGAAAACAAACGGAAAAAAAAAAAATCACAGTTTCAGTAAAAATAAAAATCGTCTCCTTCGGTGTACATTTGTAAGCTTAGGTTACTATACTGCGTGTTCACTGCACTGCTACAGAGAAATGTCTCTTCAGGAAGGTGAACAAAGTGGGGAGACTGAAAATAATATGAATTTTGGTCTTCTGTCCAGGCAGGTGAAAAACACTGAGAGCGCTTACACAAGTGGCAAAAAAAACAAACAGGAAAAAAATGGAAGAGCGAACTTTCCTGTTAAAAAAAGATCAAAAAGTAAATCTAGACAGCATAAAAATGTGAGAGTGACTCAGCAACGTCAGCTATTCAAGTGAGTCCGTCAGAGCCGAGGAGAGTCTGTCAGTCTGTTATTGCTTCTCTGGCTGTTACGAATCGAACACTTCATCCAGAGTTTGGTTTATTGCTTAGTCTTTAGCTTATACGATTAGAAAAAACACATACACACAGCGAACACGTGTGCAGACACATTCTCACGTGTACCTCATAAAGACAAATTCGTCACTCGCGTCTGCTTTTTTTGTTGTTCTTCACTTCTGCTCTCTTTTCTTCTGCGCTCAGCATCAAGTCCATTTTGGCTCTTCTACCAAGAGAACATTCGCCAGTCTCGCTTGGCCGATGACTTACTTCACCATCACACAGCTGCTGAGCTGCTGCTGCTGCTGCTGTCCAGACATGCCCAGCTCCTGCATGTCGGGGTCTGTGCCGGAGACCGAGCCCATCCTCCACATCACTGGCTTGGACAGGATGGGGAAATTGCCTTGTGCTGCAGACTGTTGACGGAGGCCAGTGTGGTGGTTAGGGTGGGGTTGCTGGCTGATGTGTAGACGTGCCTCGAGAAGGTAGGCAGCGGAGGCCACGGGGGACAGAGAAGAGGAGTAGCAGGGTGAGGATGAGCAGCCCGTGGAGGAGGTCTCGAGGGTCTGTTGCCAGGGGCCCTGCTGCAGAACCACTGAAGCCTGCTGAGCAGGCAGGACGGGTTGAGCAGGGTTGTCAAACATGGAGGAGGAAGCAAACACGGTAGTAGGCGGAGGAGATGGTGACTGTTGGTGTGCCAAGAAGAGCAGGGGCTTCTGGGGAGGTCCTGTCTGAGGGGCTTGGACCTGAGGCTGCGGTTGGTGCTTAATCTGCAGCATTCTGGGAAAGAGAGATGAGATTTGTTATCAACAGCTCGACTTTGGGGGTTCGATCGTTTGTAGTTTATCAAATTAACAATCCCATAATGCTTTGTGCTCCTGCAATAATGTGACTCACCTTTGCTGGTGCAGCACCTCCTCCAGCATGCTGCGGTGCTCAGAGAGAGCTGGACCCAGTGACCCCCGGCTACCGCGGTTACAGGAGGGTGATGGGGCAGCCTGCCTCGTCAGACCCTTGATCTTATTCAATCCCAGAAGTCCTTTAGTGCGCGTGTTTTTCCTCAGCTGCTGGCGGAAAGCTTTGAGGCCTGCGTGAAGGCATGGGAAACTGTTATGCAATGCAGCGTTGATCCTACTACATGGTACGTGTGAGAAAACCTGAATACCAGCTTAGGTAGGTGGCATACAGGAAATGATTTCATGATCATGCGTGTGTACCTTGTGTGAGGGAGGTGTCAGAGGCTCTGCGACCCTCCTGGAAGCTGGCAGGGGGCAGGCTGCCCTGGGCCTGGGGCAGGAGGTGGGAAGAGAGAGCCAGGGGAGCTCCAGCAGACAGCAGAGCTCCTCCCTCAGCCCCCGAGGCCCGAAGTGTTGCCACCCCACCCACAGCAGCTTGCAAAGTGGGGGCAGGACTGGAAGAAGACTTCAGGCAGCTGTCAGAGGAGGCACCGTCTGAGGGGCTGACCACGATACCTAAAGAAACAGGAGAGGTCAAGACTCTGCATCGCTACAAGAATGAAGAACATGCGTGCGCATGTATATCATACTAACATGGAGGGTTGCACTGGTGGAAACGGGCGGAGACCTCAGCCAGAGTGTGCCTGCGAGAGGTGGTGGTTGGAGGGAGCAGGGGCCCGAGAGTTTGCGTCGCCTCCTCCTCCTCCAGGTCTCTGGGTCGCACCTCTTCGCTGATGCTCGTCTCCAGCAGGCTGTTGGGTGAAATGGAGCGGTTCCAGAGCAATCTGTTCAGACTGGCCTCCACTGGAAACACTACACGCTGAAAAGGAAGGAGGTCGACTGTTAGCCGCTGACTGTTAGCAGGGCAGGGTGCAGCTTTTGCATTTGGTCTATTAGTATAGATGCAAAAGAGCATGCTATTCAAGAGATTTACCTGAAACAATCCAGCTTGGTCACACTCCACCTCTGAGTACACAGGGGGGGTGTTTTTGGTTGGAAGTGAAAACGCTGTTGTTCTAAAACTCTCAGTGGACTCCATGATCACCTAGAAGGAAGCAGAAAGCACAGAGATTATTAAACTTCATGCAAATAAGAATGAGATTGATAGTCAGAGCCGGCTACATGCAGCTATAGTGCTGACCTCTGGGCTTGTGGAGTCGGAGGTGCTCCTTGGTCTCTGGCTCCACGTTCCACACTGGCGGCTCAGCTGCTGTGCACGATGCTCCCGCACTCGCTCCAGCAGCAGGTAGTAGATGGCAGAGAAGTGGTTGTAGCTGCTGCTCTGCAGAGACTGAAGATAAGGTCAGAAGATTAGTCATTTTGCCATTTTGTTTACTTTCTGTGGCTCGTAATGACAGTTTATAACCAGTGCTCTCTCTTTATAGCTTTCTTTAGCACCTCTTTAAAACTTTTAAGGGAAAGACAAATATAGCTGTATATATCTGCATTTATATATTTGGAGATGACAGAGTGAGAAATCTATATTTAAATACAGAATAAGATCTTTGAAGGAATACACTGAAGGTTCAACTTAAGAGAGAATGAAAACTTAACTGCAGCCTACCCGCTGCCCCACCCGTAAACTGAGTATTTGTACTGTGACTGCAACACTTTCATAAAACCACTAAACACATTTTGATTCTTGTTCAGTCACCTCGATAGTCCTCTGACGGTCGATGCCCAGTGTGTTCATGATGCCCAGCACGGGTTCGCTGTAGTCGCCCAGGTTGGAATTGTACTCCGTGAGGGGATGGCTGAGGATCTGGTGGGCAGCTGATGGATCCGCCATCATCCAGCGGTGTTGCTTGATCTGAGCAATGCTGATCCTCTTGGCTGGATCCACCACCAGCATTTTACGGATCAGATTCTCACAGTCTGGAGGACGCAAACAGTGAATGAGTCTCTGTATGTAGTTTACACCGTTTTAGTAATTTGCGGTAATTGTTGTGGGGATAATTTATACCTTGTGACATAAAGAAAGGGATTCTGAATCGTCCCTCGGTGACTCTCTGCCGGAGCTCGGGAAGGCTGGCTCCGTCAAACGGAAGAGAGCCGCAGACGAGGACATAAAGCACCACGCCGAGACTCTGCGAAGCAAAGAGCAAAAAGGAGAATGTAATCACGATTATGTAAATGTCATCGCTTCCTCTGTCAGTAATGCCGTTTTACATTCCCGGAGCTTACCCAAATGTCCAGCTGAGGCCCCTCATACTCCTTCCCTTCAAACACTTCAGGGGCAGCATAAGGCGGGCTGCCACACCACGTAGACAGAGGCTCCCCTGCATTGTAGAAGTTTCCAAATCCAAAGTCTGCACACAGACACAAGCGTACAACAACTTTGTTAATCAAACTTGTTTGCTTTCCATTCCAGCTTGAAGCGCTGCAGGCACTATAGCGCAGATTTATTACTGTTCATAGTGTGTTACGTAATTTATCATCATGAGATATTCATCAACACTTCAAAGTAAGTTCGGGTTAACATATCTTCTCATACAAAAGAATGACTGTTTTCCTGTTTCTGATAATTTGGCTCTACAATTTCTTCATGTAAAAGCGTGTGATTGTACGCTGAGCTCATTTCCTGCGGTTGATGCTTGTCTTAGTAAAATGAGTGAATAATTAACATTTAATTAGCACATAGATGGCACAACAATGATTTAATTAGAATCCCAGAGCACCAAATACGTTCTTCAGGCGTAAACTGAACAGAATACAGAAACAGCAAGTAGGTACAGAAGGACGGTGTTGCATTAAAACCCATTAACACTCTGCATCTCATCACCTTCCCACCAGCCAGCACTGAGAATATGATCGACTTACCGGCCAGTTTGATATTCATGTTGGCATCCAGCAACAGGTTCTCAGTTTTTAGGTCACGGTGAACGATGTGGTGCCGATGGCAGTAGTCCACCGCGGCGAGGATCTGCCAGAACTTCTTTCGTGCTTCATCTTCACTCAAGCGGCCATTTGAGGTTAGGTGGTCTGCAGGGAGAGAGGATCCAGACTATCAGGATCAGCCTCTTAGGAGGGTCTATTATGAGGTTACTTCCTTTTTCCATGCTTTTATTTTGCCAGCGGCCTTTTAATTGTCATGAAGGATTAAAATTAACCTCTGTGTTTCTGGGTGTGCTATGTACCTTTGCGAATGCAAATGAAAAGGCTTAAGGCGTCACTCACCAAACATCTCTCCATTCTTTGCATACTCTGTCACAATATACAGCATGTCTTTGGTCTCCATGACCTAAGAGAGAAAAAGAGAAAAAAAAACAATGAGTGTAAACCAACTGTGTCATGGACAACCATATTTAAAAGTTCAAGCCGTTCCCAGTGTTTCATCGTAGCACGTTCCAGCATTTATAACCACCACATTCCTCAATTGGAAATGTCTCCATACACTTGTTCCACACATAAAATTAAAAAAACACCAACACCCTGTTTTCCATTATATGCCCTGTTGCATAAGTAAACCGTCAGTGACTCCCCGCGCGCATTTTCTTCATGTCTTAAAACCCGTTTACACACGTCAATACAGACCCAAAAAGGAATGCGTAACATTCAGACTCAAACCAGCTGATCAAATGCTTGGGAATGTTTTTCCCGAGGCTGATACCAGCTGGCAGCGGATGCTAGTGTTGAATTTCAAGCTTCCCCCTATCTCTTTATATCTATGAAAACAGAGCGAGGCACATTCACATGGGCTGTTCACATGGTGTATCAGAAACACTCAAAGTGCAATCACTCAGAGCTCAACGCACTTTGTGGGACGGAAAGACGTAATTCCCGGTTCTTTCCTGGAGCTCACACAAGGCCTCCGTTTCCCATGAGAGCCCTCAGGGACAGAGGAGTTGAGCTAAAAAGGTTGCACAACAAAGCAATTATCGTCAGATGACAAAGCCCTGTCTGGATAATGCTGCTGGCCAACTCCTAAATTGAATGTCACCAAATTCCAGTGAATGGCGGAGCTTAATTCTTTTCAGCCACCGGGCCCTTTAGAAAACCAGACAACGGTGATTCAATACACCGAGGTCCCCAAGCGGGCACAAGTCTTTATCTGCGAGATAGGGCAGCTCCCTGTCACCTTGAGGTGCAGCTGACGTCACCGCTGCGAAGAACAGCCAAGGCGCGTCAAGGGCCCCCAGCCACCCCCGAATAAAGATAAACCCTTTAACATCCATATTGGACTCCTCGTTTTCCACAAGGTCAATTTAAGGTTGCTAAAAGCTGCATAATGGGAGCATAACATTAAAAAAAGAAAAAAAAAGCCGTGAGATTTGAGTGGAATTTAAAGCGATAAGACGGGCGGTTTATGCAGACAAACAATGAGGCGGAGAGAGACTTCAATGACCTTTCAGTTTAGAGGAATTTTTTGGTTCCCGTGAGACAAAAAAAAAAAAAAAAGAAAGAGTGGAAGCAGCAGCTGATTTATCGTGAGGTCTCCCAAAAAACTGCAGGGATACTAGAGGATGTAATCTACAGATCACAAGATGGTCTTATGTCAGTACCCTCCCTTTGTGCAGGAAGGAGAAAGAGGAGGTGACGAGGGTTGCTAACAACCATCTGACTAACATCACCTTGAACAACCCAAGGCCAGGAAGAAATTAACAAGGGACAGAGGATACAGACAGTACGGCAGTGATACAACACCACAAACCTACAGATTATAATCTCGCTCTATCACAAAAACAAAGGCTCTCAGATCAAAAAAGGTCTTTTAAAAAAAATTGTTTTTTTATTATCATTTTATCTTTTAAATATCTTTTAATGAATTCCATCTCATGTTTTTAACTGTATCATTAGCAGATTTTCCACATAATCTAACAGAAGTGTTAGGTTTCTTTCATGGTTAATCTGTCTTTACACTCACTTGACGCATCTGAATAATGCATAAAGCATGAATGCCTTTAAACTATTTTGCATATCGGTGCGTATCAGAAGAGACGATCATGTACTGGGGATTTCAATTTCCATTTTATTTGTGCTTACACGTCTTAAGTTCTATCTGCATTATGGTTAATTTGTTGAGTGGTTGGATGTTTTTCCAATCATAAAACTGTGAGAAATCTTTAGATTGCTTGTACCATCAGTGTGAAGCATTAAAAAATGTCTGTGTGGTCTTGTGAGATGAATAGAAGGAGGTTTCTAAATTAAAAAAAATACCTCCATTAACACTTTTATTTAAAAAAATAGTGGACAGCTATGATGCTCGATTTCTTTATTACGTTTTTTCTCTTGTAGAAATTCCTAGGAATAATATTATCCCCTTATTTCTGCAGTCCAGACATAATTTCATGGTAAGAACTGCTCAGCCGTTTAAAATCAGATATGAACTAATCCTGAAAAGTAGCAAAACAACAGAGAACAAAGCAAAAGGCAGAAAAAATCCAGAATGAAAAAAAGAGAAAGGGCACTGTGTGTCTGTTTGCATGGGTGTGTGTTTGTGTGTTTGTTGCCAGACGCGTGCCGCGGTACTTGCGAGATCAGCTGAGGGGGAAAAAGCGGATTCTTTCGACTAAGTCTTCAATTTGATTAGCAGTAAAGCAGCGCTTTGCTGTGGGGTAGCCTTCACGTGACATGCACACACATTGCAGTCAGTTTAAACAGGTGCTAATTAGGCTTAAAGTTCAGACCTGTGGATGTTTTGGTAATTAGTCGCCTGCCTGCTCTGTTTCCCATATCTCTGCCACCACCTCTTCCTTCATATAACTGAAGAAATCTTAGAAATGCAATGCTCTTAGCAGCTGCTGGTACCTATGACTGTTCTCTCTCTAACAAGCACACATACACATACAGGGAGGTCAAAGGGGATTGCACTAATGCTGTTCTGCATTACTTATGACTCAGTATACTCTGAGAATCAGCAAGCTGGTTAAAACCAGGCAACAAATGGTCCTTAAAGGCAGTGCTCTGCAGCGCACCAGTGCTGTTTAAGGGAAAATATTTTTTTCTTCAATTTGCAAAGGCTTCCTTCCACACCAGAGCATTTTACTCAAATGCTCATGCATGCATTTAGACCAGCTCCCTGCAGACCAGCATACAGTCCAGCTACCATGAGGGCGTAACACAGGTTGAATTACACACGCAGCATTCTGCACTGCACACCGACATTTCAGAGAGCAGAGAGAGGTTAGCCACAATACACACCTGGTAGAGCTTGATGATATGAGGGTGGTTCAGCAGCTTCATTATCTGCACTTCTCTGTAGATCTTTTCCAGGTTGGAGGGATTCAACCTGGTTTTATCGATGATCTTGATTGCCACCTTAAAAATGGGGGGAAAAATCATGGTTAAAAATTTAAAATTTAAAAAGGAAGGCCAAAAAAACCGCTGCAAGTATAGATTAATAATATTAACAATGATATTAAAGCAGCTGACCTGTGTTTTAGTGACTTTGTGCCTGGCCAGTTTCACCACTGCAAAGTTCCCTTTCCCCAGGGTCCGGATGATTTCATAGAAGCCGACCTGCAGCGGCCTCCCCTGGGCAGGACTCGACTGAGCTCCCCGGTTGGTTTCTGTCATGATTACCATGGCGTACCAACAGACTGGGGTTACAGCACTGTGATAAACGAAGGCTGGTACCTGCAGAGACAGCGGTGCACATTACTCATTTTATTGCATTTGTGTAAAAATTCACTGGCTAGAAGCTTTTGTTCAGCGTGTAACGAGCATTTGGTCCTGACAGTGTGAAAACACAGACGATTTAAAATGATTATATGATCACTTTATCGAAACATTGTTGGTGTAATAAACGAGTTAAGCTGGAAATATGACTATAATCTCGTTACAGGTGTACAAATACGTGTAATATATTTAAACAAGCCCGCTGATATTCATTCATTGGGCACAAAGAGATCTACACAAATAGGTTTCACTAGCCTATAAGAAAAAGCGACACTTTCACGACTATTAAGTAAAAGAGGGTGAATAATATGTAAAAAAAAATTATATATATATACATGTAGAAAACTAAAAAAGAGAGAGAGAGACGGAGAGAAAGAGACTGGCTGAGTTGTAAAATTACCAGTTTTCCTACTAAGTGACTATGAGCCAGTAAAATGTGAGTTATCGAGAGTAATTCTTACCTCACAACGATATAAACCACCTTCTCTCACACTTCAGGCAGCTCTCGGACGAAACGTGAACCATTCCACAAACAGAGCTCCGGATAAACAACGAGACAAAAGGGAAAAACTGCGGGCAACACGCGCGGGGTAACTTTTTCCTTTGACTTTCTACAAGTCTTGAGGCCGGGACCAGGCTGCAGCCGGTGTGTGTGCCTGTAAGCTCCGCCGGAATGCAGAGCTGAGGGCTTCGGAACTCACAGGGGGAACTCCTCCTCCTCCTCCTCCCTCCTCCTCTCCTCGCCACCATAACAAATTGATACCCACCTTATTAACGTCACACCCGCGTCAGAGCTTCGAGCTGGGTGCAAGGCAAGGCCGGACCCGAGCGCAAGGAAAGGGTTGCTGGGCAACCGCGCGGCTCGGGCGCACGGTGACGCGAGTGCTGATGGAGGGGTTGCTTGGAGATGGGGACGGTGACGTCAGTCGTAAAGATGTGTCACCACGTGATGTTTCCCTCTGCCGGGCTCGTAGCTCGCGGGCTCTCTCCACAGAGCGGCTGCGCGCGCGGCTCCGACAGGAACAGAAACAGAAAGCAACTGGTGTTCGTCAGTCGCGCGGTCTCTGCTGCTCATGGAGCACTTTAGACTCTGCTGGGCTCGGAAAGTACAAACACAGAGCCAATAAGTACGCCATTACAGTAATTATTGTAAATTAAAATAACGCATTCAAACTTTGAATGCGTTATTAGTGTGAATGCTTGTAAAAGCATTCACAGCATTGTTGTTGTAATTAATATTCTGAATTAACACACTATATATATATATATATATATATATATATATAAGCCATAACATAGTAAAGTACATTTAATAAGTAAAGTCAGTTATAATAAAAACCTTTGCTCAACACTTTGACCATTTGACTTAACAGAATGAGGAAATTTAATCGAATTTAAATACAATTTAGGAATAGTTTGATCCACAGGTGATGGATCATTACATGTGGTATGATCCACATAAAATGCTGGTAAACCATTAGTAAAATGGTAACCCATTACCATTAGTAAAATGGTAATGGGTTCTGAAAGGTTGAAATTATTCCTTAGCTGTGAATCAAATTATGTGAGCTACAAGTAAAGCTTTTTTTGTTTGCTTTTTTTTTCTTTATGAACTTGTGGGTGGCCGATAGGAACGCCACGCTGGATCTCGGTGTAAGCTAAGTACCCCCCCATTTATTCTGCTTCTGGATTGTTTGTGAAACATCGCCTTTCCCTGGAAATGATGGACACAGACCAGTGGATGTGTGTTTCCGAGTTTCAGCAATCAGAGCAGCTGTGTGTGTCTTCCTTTGCTTTTCCCTTTGAGCTGCAGCTTAAAGCTTACTGGGGGATTTTCCTGCGGACGTGCAATTTTGCCAGTCAACATGGGGGGAAAAGAAAACAGCTGAGGTCATTAGTATAAATCCAGGTTACATCTAATGCAAGTTAAAGATGTTGTGGTTGAGTGTGTTTCTGCTGTTGCTATGCAAAGTACTCCTGATTACCAAGCAGTCAAACTGAGAACATATACAAGATGATGGCCAAAGACAAAGTTAGAAAAAGAGTGGCAGAACCTAAACAGGAGGAGAAACCTGCAGAGTCTATGCTATATTGATGGACATGTAACGTCGCATAGTGTGCTCAGAATAAAAGCTGGTGTAAAATACTAAATATCGCATTCAGTAGAGATGTAGATTCTTCCCTCACGCAATCCGAAATGTTAAAGGAATGCAAATCACATGCAAAATGTCCCAACTGAAAGGTCACACAATATTTTGATGCACACTTGCAACAAAACCACACAGCCCACTCTGCTTCTCATCACGCCAGTTTCATAACCAAATGTCTACCTGATGTTATTTGAATGTGCGCCTCACTTGCATGTTGCAGTTGTTGTATTTCCTGAGTGTGTGCAAAGCAGGCAGACACAGTTATATAAACTGTGTCGTGCTGGTGCCAGAGCTCCCTTGTCTGAGCGCATCCTGATGTTTCACATGAAATTTTTGGATTTAATACGCGTACAACGATGGGCACGTGACAGTATATTAAATTCACCTTTTTATTTGTCGAGATTCTCGGCTCACACAAGTCACAACATCAGGAGAGGTTTGACCTTATAAGAGTGATGAGTTTGGCATTTGAATCAAAAGGTCTAATTCAGATCAATTCAGATCAAGTTAACTTTAGCTTGCTGTTCATACTGGCTAAAAAAAAAGGTGTCAAAACAGAAATAAAGCTGCACCTGACATATTGTGCATGTACCTTAACTGTCATTGTAAAAGCTATCAACTTTTTTCTAATTTCCCCCTTATGAGTCCAGGTGCAATGGGTTCATCCATATGCATATAACTTTAGTGACTTTAAAGGAGAATAATTGTGCATGCATTCATAGAAGAAACAGCATCGCAGAAGTAAGGTAAATGTACATATATATTTACATGCTAATGATGGAAATCATTGCGTGAGTGTTTCTCCTATATGCTGCTATAAGCGTAAGTGAGGCGCTTTATTTGCTGCCACTTCCACTGGCACGTTCTCAAAGAGAAACAACTTCCCTTTCTGGAAATGACGTGAGTGGGATCCCTTTTGCACGCGTGAGGCTCATTTTTTGTCTTCACACACACAAATACACACAAACACACACACACAGACACTGCAAAGTTTCTCATGATCTGAGTTGTCACAATCAACATGCTGATTTTTCATCAGTGTGGCTTTGTGCTTGCGTGTGAGTGTTTATCGTGTCAACATTAATGCTGTTAAGGTTGAGGTATTTCCTGTGTGTGCACAACAGAATATATTTTAATTCCTGCTATCAGTCGTTTGCAGAATATCAGCAAAGGACGCATATATGTTTGGCTGACTAATGATTTTCTTTTATCTTACTGATATCGGTTCTTTATCTCAGTGATATCGGTTATCATTACATACTGAAACAGGTGACTAATCAGGCACATTTCGCTGCATGGTGTGCTGCCGCAAAGATGAGGAGCCACGAGTTTAGTTGGGTGGTTTCTCATGTGCTCCTGTTGCCCTTTAATCAAAGGTGGGCGCGCAAAGGTCAAGGTGAAGGGATATTTCACTTGCTTTTAGCACCTATTTCAATATTGCGGAGTGACGGTAAACAGGGGGTGTATGACAGGAAGTCATGAGTCACAGCTTCAAACCCGTGGATTTTCTCTTCTGCAGCATGCTGAGTTATTTAGGTTGCATCCTCTCACTAACTGCTGTCTAGATCACCGGAAAAACGTGAATAACAGCAGGAATGCAAACTTCAAAGAAGGTAAAAGATGTGATTCCCTCAAAGTGAAGATCAAACATTTTCTTCTGTTAATCGGGTGTCGTGCCATCACGTCCAGCTAAATCTAATAACGTTAAGTGTCCCCGGATGCTGTCTTCAAATAAAACATATCAAGGTCCAGCGTGGTCTTCAAGGTCAGGATCACAAGACAGCAGAAAATCCTCTGATAGCGAGGTGTGTGTCTACATTATAAGATTAAGCCTGATGCTGGGGGAGAAAACAAACCACACATATTTCAGGATGATTAAATATGAACAAAGGCCACAGGTACTACTTTTTTCAAGCGTTCAACATCCAGTGAACATCTCGCTGTGAAATCACTGCTTTCTTTTTCTAAAAGTTTTACTTATGGGGTATACTGTCCCCTTAAAGACCTCTCACCGCACACCGCAGAGACTTCACTGTGACACATCACAGCTAACTGTAACACGGGGCTCTCAGAAATGTGTTTTGAACCTCACATTGCCCGACTAAAAAGTCACCCCGGCTCTTTCTGAATCTTAAATGATTTCCCAGGTTTGCTTTCTAGGCTGGCGGCCTGGGTCCAAAACAGCGTAAGTGTAAAAACAGAAGAAAATACTCACAATTCTACAGGGAAGCAATCAACTGATAGCAAAAGCTAATTTAGAACAAGGTTGTTTCAGACTGCAATTTGCATTTGCTTACCACTATTTTTTGGCATAATGAATGAAAAGTACTTTTACTTTTTGCTGTTTTTCCTTCAAACTTTTAAGTCGTTGTTTTATTCTCCTCCACTTAATGTAAGCTATGTAAAGATAATGCATGTTTATTGAAGACTAAAGGTCTAAAGCTAACAGCTTATTGAGATAGCATTTACTCACAGGGGTCCATGCTATTTAGACTATGCTGATATTTTTGGAGCTATCACGCTACCTATGGATTGTATATAAAAGACAATGTACCAAAGTGCTTTAAAACTGTATTCTTTCCAATGGCCAGTGGAGGTGACTTCTCTGACTGCAAACGCTGAAAAGCGTAGCAGCCTGTTGGGAAAATCACCCTTCAGCCTTTGATGACGTCAGTGAAATCATATCTTAATGAATACAGCGTGATGCTTATTTTGTAAGTTATGGTCACTATTAGAGTTGATGCAGGGTGTTGTCTTTGGTCGGGCCTCTCTACAACCCCTGTTCTGAAAAAATTGTAATGCTGTGTAAAAATAAATAAATAAAAACAGAATGCACAACATTGTTATATTCACAACACAGCATGGAAAACATATGAACATACTATTTCATGAAAAACATTAACTGACTTTGATTTAAAGGCAGCTTCATCTCTCACACACAGTTCAGAAGGCTGGAAAAGTAAGTACTCCAATTTTAACATTTAGATGAACTAGAAACGGGTCAGTAATATGTAAAAAGAGTATCTTTGAGAGGCAGAGCTACTCAAAAGTACCAGTTCACCCATCGGCAAAAACGATATTAGCAAACTGTGGAATAAGAACAAAATCTTCAATACAAAATTTATATCACTTTAAATATCTCATTATCTGTAGTACATAATATTATGAAAGATTCATAGCCTGGATAAATGTCTATGTGTATGAGGGACACGGCTGAACATCAGGTACTGCATTAAGAACAGCCATGATTCTGTTATGGTAATTATTGCATGGACTCAGGAACACTTCCAGAAGTTACTGCCTGCGAAATCAGCTCTCTGTGGCATCCACAAATACAGATTAAAGTGCTATGATGCAAAAAGGAAAGAAAAAAAGCCATATGTGAAGATGATCCAGAAATGCTGCCATCTTCCCCGAGCCTACGCTCGATTGAAATGGACTGAGGCAAAGTGACAAACTGTTCTGTGATCAGACAAATTTAAATTTGAAATTCTTTTTTGAAAGCCACACTGGACTAAAGAGACCACCTGACTTATTAGCAGCTCTCAGTTCAAAAGCCTCTCATCTCTAATGGTATGGGGGTGCATTAGTGCCTATGCTGGGCAGCATGTTCATCTGGAAAGGCACCATCAGCTTTGAAAGGTATATACAGGTTTTAGATTAACATGTGTTCCCATCAAGATGATGTCTTCTTCATCTTTTGATATTTCAGCAAGTCAGTGCTAAAGTGCATCTATTACAACAGCATGGCTTCACAGTAAAGGTGTTCGGGTGATTTCACAGTGGCTATATTGCTTTTTCTGTGTGTTTACCATGGGGAATCTTAGTGGTGCAGTTGTGAGCACTCTTGTCTCACAGGAAGAAAGTCCTGATTTCAAATCCACAGGCTGGTCGTGTCTGTGACTGTTTATATAACTCATCCTGTGAGGACTTTTTTAGACTACCCAAAAAAACAGTATTTAACCTGCCAGTTCACTAGTACAAAGTCTGCGCGATGCCTCATTGCACCAATATGTGGGAATGAGCAGGTTATATTACAGCAAATGAACGGCCATCCCGTTTCTTCCCACTTGCAGGCTCCAATCAGACAGCAGCACCCTCGCCTAAACCAAACAAAGTATTTACAGCAGTGAGGATGCATCTAAAGCAGACTGTCTTCTGCTGTCTGCTTCACAAACTAGATTTGAAGAAAGGGGGAAAATGCACAAAAGGAGAAAAAGTGATTCCACTTCTCCTTTTTCTCCTTTTGTGCATTTTTCCCCTTTGCATTGCACGCAAAGTGATCGCTACACTGAAATGTTTCCATGTTAAATGTCATGCATGACATACAAGTTAGTGAAAGGCTGTTGGCGTTGTTGTTTTTCGACTGATGCTCAGTGGTCACAAATGGTGCACAGTGGTATGTAAACAGCTTTAAACTGTAATTACGCTCCCTGTGAAATTTCATCAAAATACAGAACGCATGCAGCGCTGTTCTGAATGTAGCCGTCCTGATTGTTTGCAATTTCTCTCAGGTCACTCCCCTTCTGCCCCCTCGAGTGGCTCTCAATAGCTGCCTCCTGCATCCATGTCAAACGTCTGGCGTGAACTGAACAGCAGCTGGCTTTCGTAATCACCACAGACACACTCTTTAGCTTTTGTGTTACGCTCACACGTATGAGCAGACACCTGTCGGAAAAGCAGCAGAAGCCGTTTAGCTGAAGTCTGCTGTGAGATCTCGTCTTTGATAGCCTAAAACATGCAGCTCTTATCATCCTTCCTCTTTTCTCATAAATATGGCAAAACCACAGGAAATAATAGGCCTGTTCTTACAGCACATGTGCAAAACCTTTGGGAGCTTGCAATAACTTGAAAGCATAACTGTGTAAACACACATACATGCGCGCACACACATCACTGACAGACGTCCACAGCCGATGCGCTGTTCGCTGACCCCGACCCATTTATTCATTTATTCGGCTCCTTGTTTTTGCAAACTTCAACAGTCTGTGAAAAGCTTCTTTGTCTGATCATTCGGTGTCATTGTATCTTGTGGAGCACAGGGGTTTCATTCTTCTTTGGCAATTAACGCTGGTCTGTCTATGCTTGTTGACTTTGGCAGGCAGAGGCTGTCCTCGTGAGCTTGTGCGTCAAGCTATCATCCAGGAGGTCCAGGACCAGCTCTGCTCAAACAAACAGTTTCAGTGATGAGGGCCTTACAGAGCTCTCACTCGCACAAAATCATGCATTAGTCCATATTTTTCTCTGATTTTAGAGTTTGTGGTTGTAATTCCCATAAAAATGATGTGGGAAAAAAAATCATTAATTTGAGCTTGAGTTGTTTATCCATTTGGAAGTAATCGAGTTTACAATGAAAAATCATCTCATTTTGGTGGAGATATTCTCAGTATTACAGAGTTGTCGTCAATATTTCCCATCAACTTGTGATCTGCTGTATAGTAAATATATTATGGTAATCAGCTGGATGCTTACCCACAGCAGCAGTTCAGTGTTACAGGCCCTGAGGGTGCCTGGAGCTACAAAATGCTTGATGTGAATGGCTTTTGCAGCATTAACAATCATACAGACACTTGCATATAGCCAAACTTTTTTTTTTTTATATATATAATACTTAAAGCATTTACTGGTTGTGAATGGTGAGGAGGAAATAACTAACCGAGAAGCATATTTGGCTTGCATTGTTGACAAGAAGATATTTTCATTGAAGTGCATTTTGAACATTGTGCAAATTACCAACAGGTAACCACTAAACTAGAACAAACATCAACCTCTGGAGCTGAAAAAATAGGCCAATGCGGATGTAACAAACACTGCAGTTCCTCTAGTGGCACCTCTGGTTTTTTGTTGTTGTTGTTTTGGGGGTTTTTTGGCACCAGGCTATATTTTAACATGGGAGTCTTTGTTGAACTGCAGTTCTGTTTTGGCTTTATTTGCCACGTAGTGTGGACATTGAGTTTCCACCCAATAGCTTCAAATTACTGCATAATTAGAGAGGTATAAGATTCCAGATTCTGTTAAATTTAAGATTTTACATTTTGCTCATGAAATAAAATTACATTGAAAATTTACATGTGATTAAACCATTTATAGTCAGGATAACACTTTAAAATATGACACAGGGCGTAATTCCCCTGGTAATTATTTCCAGTTATTTTTTTGCTTGCTGACATGTTACTCCATTACTCTAGCACACCTACCTTCAGGTATTTGTAGGTAAATATAATTAAATTGTAATTTCCAATAAAATACTTTGAAATTACATTTAATTACATGGCAATTACATAGACCATTTGTCAAAGGCAGTATTATAAATTCTTACAAAATTTAAATACTTTAAACAAAGATGAATGGTCAGTGGTCTGGACTTAAATAACATAATTTAATCTAATCTAATCATTTAGCCTCATATGAAAGACCTTTATTTGCTGTTCAGTGTCTTTCCCTAAGGAAGTCCAACACATGGAATTAGTGGGCAAACAGCTTCACCACACACTGCAACCCCAAGCACATTAATAGCATAATTATTATACAATGACTACTGTTCAGTAAAACCAATAGTTTCAAGTGCCTCATAATGACAATTAAAAAGCAAATGGTAGTAATATTCATGCTAATAGGCCATTAGTTTGTGTTGACCGAGTTCACTATGGCAATAAAGTGTTGTCATAAACCTGGATTCAACTTCTGGGAAAAGTTGCCCAATGCAGCTGACTAAGGTTTAGTGATTCAGCAATGTAATGTTAACAGTAAACTTAAAGAGTAACCATCAGTCTTTGAAATTGACCAGAGGACTAAAAGAGCAGCAAGTTTTGTCAGTTTTTTTGTCAGTTTTTCTTTCTCTTTTGTTTTTAAGTTAGGTAGTTTCCAGAGTGAGTTTCCTCATTTCAGTTCAGTTTTTATTGATTAAAAAAATGTAGGTTTTGTTTATTTTACATTTTCCAGTGTTAGTTCTAGTATTTTTTTTTTATTTTTTTTTTTTATGTTTAACTATGAATCAGTATTTTCCAGCAGCAAAAAGTAAGAAGTTTAGACTCACACACACAACACAAACATTTTTTATGGCAGTTGACTCACAGTCATGCTTACATCCCAAGTCCCAATAAACAGATGCGTCAAAGTCCCCTCAGGGACAAATCTGACCAAAATAAGTATTTAATCTCCATTTGATTTTATTTGATTCAGTTTTTAAATGCATGGCTTTATTCTTATTTTGATTAATAAAAATGTTTTAAACACTTTGTTTTAGTTTTTACTTTAACTATAATAACCTTGGTAACCACTTACCAATGTGTATCTGGACTGTGGGTCAGGAAAAAGGGGTTAGATAACTGATTCAAGGCCCTGTGAGAGCATCCTGGGCAGCTCATTATGTTTGTCATTGTTTATAAGTCATTAAAACATTTTAAAGCTGTTATTACGGCAGAGTTTAGGCATGTTTACTGCAGCTGCATTGGAACCTTATTAATATACACCTTTTTTTCCATCGGCACATATCGGTGTCATGCAAACCCAACGAAAGGTTTGTGTAAGAGGTAAGAGCTGTGGTTTTACTTAGTTTCTTTGGTCCAGTGGCAGCAGTGTGCTAGGTAAATAAGTTCTGCTGCATTCTTAAAAGTGACACTTCTTTCATCATGGGAAGTTTACAACACTATAACTCTCAGCAAACAGTGTTGGTTTCAGTTAGCTCAAGGAAGAGGAACCAAAAGCAGGACTAAAAACAAGCAGTACTGTAAAGGACAGTAAAGACGACCTTTAGTAAATAAACACACACGCAAAAAAATTGAGCTGATATTGACATTTCAAAAAAGACGTGCAGATACAGTTTGCTAACCATGCTAGCTAGTGTTAGCTACTGACTTAGCGCTCTGGTCTCAAAACAAGGAAGCTGGAGATGCTCAGATGCTAAAATTAAGCCTTCAAAACAGAACTTTACATGGGTGATGATATGGTTGCCAAGACATCTTTAGGCAAACACGGAGGAAGTAAACAAAACTGAGAGTGAGTAAAGTGCTACCATAACACTCAAAGAGTGCGAACCTCCACCAAGGCAGCTCGCTCTCTTGGCAGTATTTACTTTTAATGCAATAGTGTATTTATTGTATGTTGTACATATTAATTTTGTGTTCTCTGGTCTTTTTAAATGTACTTTAGGATGTTTGTAGTGCATTAAATCAAGTGCTAAGTGCAGGTTTATGCCCCCCCACACACATTTTAATGAGGGGGGGGGGGGCATGTGTAGCCCTTATTTTACTGTTTGTTTAATTAGTTCAAATATCAGTTTAAATGAGAAAATCCCCTCCATCAAATAAATGAAAAAGGGTCAAACTAATACTTATTCAGGAACATAGTGCATGTATTCAAATTGTTGTATATTCACACTGTTATAACCTATTATTGTAATTTATATAAAGCCATAATAAAATGAAACAACTATACACAAAACAGTATGCCATGCCCACATGTTCTTGTCAGAAACCTCTTATTGTTTACCGAGAGCATTATTATCACTTTGACCTTCAGATCAATCTATTAAACTTGAAAGAGTTCAAATGTGAGACATGACATTTTATGATCTTTCTGTATGTTGACAACACACACAACATTTGTAAGACTCAATTTTTAATCATTAATCAATTAATCAATAAAGTGACTTTGAAGACCTTGGTGCATGTAAGGCAAATTTTAATGGATTGTTACCACGACTCCACTCTACACTCCTACAATGTTTAATCAAAATTCATTCAAACCTTTTTGAGCTATTGTGTTTACAGACAGAATCGCAAGTAAGCAACAATACCAAAAAAAATAACTTCCTTGGTGGAGGTAAGACTTCTTTTATGACTCCTTTTATTTCAGATTAAATGATTGCACTAGTGTTGTTTTCCATGTAATAAAGCTAGTCTGATATCAGATGGATCTGCTAATTCATTACACTCCATTTCCATCTTCAGCTGGACTCTGCCTCAACTCTAGTGAGTGCAGTGGGCAGTGGACACTGGAGAGGAGAGTCAATCAATCAATCAATAACACATGTAAGCAGCTCGACAATGGCGATAGTCTGTTTGTCCTCAGTTGCTTTATATCTGTTAGACCAGTGTTCCATGTCACAATGCCACACTAATCAGTCATCTGGGTGGAGTGGGAGCCGAACACATGGATCTCTGCCTCTGTTTTACCACAGGTTTGCTGACGTTTCTCTAGTTGTTCCTGAAGGGTAGGTACAGTGTCCTGTTCCCTCAGTCCTCCTGTCCTTCCTGCTCCAGGCTTTGCCTTCTCTCTGTCTTTCACCCTCTCCTCTCTCTGTGCTTGTGTGTCTGTGTCAGTGTTCATGGGAAGGACTCATTGCGGGTTCCTGCCTCTGGCTGACACACCTGCTACAATCAATCACCTGTTCTCGGTGATCTCGTTAAGAAGCACTATTTAAGAGGGCGGCAGAGGTACATTCTTCTCTGGATCGTTGAACTGTGCCGTTAGTAAAGCCCTGCCTCTTTAGTCTGGTGTCTTTTCCTTGCCTTTTTAAACTCACAACTAATCTCATCGTTCTTCCTCTTGTATACAGACCTTCCCTTGATTTTCCCCGTCCTGGAGTTCTTGGAGAGACTGCCTGAGCTGAGTCAGTGTGGATCCCCTGTTCCCCCTTTGTACTACCTGTATATATCACCCTGGTGTTTCACTGTAAATAAATTCACTAAACTTGATCCCTCTGAGTCCTGCCATTGAGTCCACTCCGCCCAGCATTCCTGACATATAGTAGTCAAACAGTTTAGCTTGAAGGCAAGAATAATAAATAAAAGGTCACACTTGGAATTCAGGGAAAAGCAAAGCAATCTTCAGTGCCATTCTTTACGTCTGGTGGCTTTAACATAATCTGTTTATATGATCTCTATTCATAACAGGAACAAAAGCCTTTTTCTGCCAAAGAATGCAGTTTATTGTGCTAACAGAAGTGCGACTGATACAGTAATCCTGTGGTGACAGTTATCTCAAGATGTAAATACCTGGCCAGTTCCTGTAGCTGTTCACCAGGCCACACAGATCCTGTATGAATGCTTGTGTGCGCAAAAGCCCCTCTGGAGATGGAGCCATGTGCGTCACACCACAGATCAGCCTATTATCCATAGCTGAAGGCGACGGGAGAAGAGGGCTAGGGGCTGTGCAGGCAGGTGATAGTATGCTTGGGAGAGAGAGTGGCAAGAGGAGGAGATAAAGCACGATGACAGGCAGTCAGCGAGTGCATGTAATTAAAAAGAGTAAATGCAGGAAGTAAAAGAGAGCATTAACCAAAGAAGTGGGAGATGGCACGGGGAGGAAAGGGTACGCAAACACAGAGCGACGAGGAAAGCATTAGAAAGAGGTCAGCACTCAGTGGAGCAGGAGAGTGCACCTTTCATAGTGATTTGGTGATGTAATGCTCTTATTCGACTGCTCCGAAAAATGACAGAGTGAAAGGATTAAAATAAAACACAGAGAGAGTCTGGGTCACTTTTAGTCTAGTTTCTCACCACTCTGCTCATTCACACATGCAGGATTTTGTGCAGCAAGCACATCATTGTCACATATAAAAACCACACAGTCATTCACATTGAACTGTTTTCATGCACTTTGATTGATTTTTCATTAATCAAAGTTGCTTCCCTTGCTGTACATTTGGGCTGTCCATGTATACATACACAAGGCCCTGTGTTATGCATGTGTGTGTCCTCTGAATCACTCAGTTCTTATTTTCCATTTTCTTTTCTGTCCTTTTTCACACTCCTGACCCTCATGAGTGATAAACCCGAAATTTAACGATTTACCCCACCTGGACTTGCCCCACTCTGTGACTGTGAAAAACGATTTGTATTCTAACAAAAACGTGCCGTGCGCGCAGTCAGAACTTACAAACAACAGACATGTGGTCTGATCCCTTTAAATCAGGGAAATCTCACTGAGCATAGCACAGCAAAATTAAATTAAAAATATATATCAAAGCCTCACTGATCCCACATTCCTGCAGCTCCACAGGAAGCTGGAACACAGTCTCCGGATTTATTGTTCTAGCACACGAGAGTCAGCCGGCGAGAGAGAAACAAGCAATATGTTCTGCACTCGCTGCTGCTGCTGCTGGTGTGTGTGTGTGTGTGTGTGTGTGTGTGTGTGTGTGCACATTTTCTCGCAAGTGATTGCATAAGGGTTTTCATAGAAGATAAGGAGGAAGCTGAAGATGAAACCGTTGTAAAAGTCAAAGTTCATGAATGCATCACTTTCTGTTTAGCTGCTTCAATTATACTAAAACAGTTGTAGCAAATAACTTAATCATAATTGTTGGTTTAAACAAAAGAATGCACAATACTTGGGATTTAGAAGAAATTAGTCGCTAATTTAATTGCCTGCTAATGTTATTGTGTTGTGAGACTGCCCTTCCATAAGAACAGCTACAAAAACATCTTGCAGCCACATAGTTTTCATTGTGACGCAGACCTTTAGTGATTGTAGTTGTTTGGGGTGGCTAGATGGGTCAATAAAACTCTGTTTGTTTCCTGTTGCCCAACACAGCTTAATCAGATATTAAACTGTCTGTCTTTAAACCTGCGGGCGTGCAAGTACAAAGTCCGTGCACATAATGTTCACTTGTGCTGATATAATGGCTGATAAGTGGTCTTTCTCATGCTCCCTCACCTAAACCAAACACAAACTATCCGCTCCCTGATTCCTGGATTTCTTGCTTTAAAATGGCTTCAGGTGTTATTTAGTCAGAAATTAAATTTAGAAGACATCACCACTCATCCTACAAATCTTTAGGATTGACCTTTGGACATCAGCTCTAGCTTTCCTTTTTTGGCCTTGGTGCAAAAGGAGATCTCCACTTCCCCCCTCCCCTCCCGTGTAGCCTCTTCAGGCTGGAAGCTCCAGCGCTCACATGGCTGGAGCCCACGAACACATACATGTCTTCGGCGTCATTTCTGCCTCTCAGACACCCGCCTTCACCCAGCTTAGGTCTCCTAATCCTCGTTTAGCTGTTCTTTTCTCTGACGGACTCGGCTCAAACTCCCCGCAAACACATTTTTTCTGAACCGGCTGCTTTGAAGCGACAGCTGCAAAATGAGACGGCGGAGGTCAGGTGGGAGAAATTACGCAAAGAAAACGAGGAAATGAGCAAAGTAAATTAGAGTGCGGCAAAGGGAGAGGGGTTAAGGCAAGTGCAGACGAGCTGGGGCAATATATGTGTCACGAGTAGATGAACAGTTCCTCCCTTTAATAGTTGCCATCTATTAATATTTCACTGAGTTCTCTCTCTATCCATGTGTTTACTTCTCTCCTTTCTCTCTTTCTCTTACAACTCTCCTGTGATGAGTTAAAGACTGTTATCCAGCTTTAGGGCCCAGCTGAGAGGCCATATGGACATTTAGCAAAAAGATCAGGAGCGCAAGATGCAGCACCACCTGGAGGGATAAAACTTGCAACTTTCTTTCCATCTGGACTGTTGCAATGTCACTTCCAAGTCATGCCTTGACAGAGATAAAGCACAGTGCATAAGTGCAGCAGGCCTCAGGACTTTAGTGTAAACAGAAATACAACTATTGCTGTCTTGATATAATCATCAATAATTAAAAAATAACTTTGGGCTGTATTGAGGTGAAATTTGGCAAAGCTGTGAGGTGACATTTTTGTTTTTGGGGTGATTTTCTTTCAATAAAATATATCAAATCCTTCTGAATATACCGCCATGATATCTGGTACTGGGTAGTTAACCTGGTACAGACAGCATGAGGCCATTTGTTCCCATGCAGTCCCTTTCAATCCTGAATGCTCTCACAGCTCCAGTCCCTTATCCCCTTCTCCGCCCTGCAGTCTGGTGGAGCTTTGATGGATTTACTTGTGTTATACATGAGTTTTATCGGGTTCTGCTTTAGGCTGTCGCATGTATGAAATCCATTTCATCACAAGCAAAACAATTCAGCCAATCCCCTGTTTGCTCAAACTGTGTCTACTTGCATTACTTGTGGACATAAATCTGCTTAGGCAGCCGCACTGTGGGGACGAGGAAAGATTTGGTAAGATTCAGCGTCTGCTCTTGCAGTTTTGAATGCTGCAAAACCTTCACATTTGCACCGGTTGTGTCCTGCGTGTGTATTCGCTGCCTAACATCTTGTCGGCCATACCAGCGAGCAGGGAGCCTTCCAGTCGTTCCTCATTTGGGTGTATTGTATTGTGTTTTGATTTAGTTGCTAGGGTTGTCACGAGATAAAAGAGCACAACAGGCAGTTTGACACAGTTCTCTCTCTGTTCCTCGTCCAGCCGGGCCTGCTCTCATCACTCAACACCCAGCCACCCACCGCTCACTATAATGATTAACCTCAGATTAACCGCGGCACAAAGACCCCTTCTTGTTTTCATCGTCGTTCACCCTCCCACGGCCACTCTTCCTTCCCCCATCTATCTTCTCCCTCTTCCTATTCTGCACGCCAGTAAATGCTAGCCACTTAGGGCAGGGAAATGAATATCTAAGAAAGCAAAGCAGCCAGAGGAGTCACCTGCTACACTGTGCAGCAGCATCTGCTCCCCCAGCTTAAAGCGAACCATATGCCAATTTTAGCAGCAGAGATAAGAGAGCTCCTAGGATCTGATTCACCACAGTTCTCTCTTTAGTCCTCTTTATGACAAAACTATTATTATATTATAGAGTTCCTTCCTGAGCATTTGCTTGCATACACTTCTGTCCTCTTCTGGGCAGCACCACCTCCAGCTATAGCATTAATGACGTCAATGAAATAATGTGCAGTGTTTGCAACTTCACAGGAAACTTTTCTTTTTAAAATATCCCAGCCTCCTACGTTCTGAGCCAAATATCATTATCTCAGTGTGATACTTCTTGTGCATAAATAATTACCGTCAGGTGCAGGGTGACATTTCTGCAACCTTAATGATGCTCTGCAGGTATGGAATCATTTTGCTGCAAGATTGACAACATAAATATCTGGTCACAGGAGTCAGGTGGGCGGCTGAATGCCACACGATCCCAGTAATTTTCTTCCTTCATCTAAATTTGACAGGCCACATCTGTTTCTACATATTCCTCTACCTTTAATCCCTTCGAATCAAGATATTAGCCTCACTATCACTCCTCCTCCTCCTCCTCCTCTCTCCCTCCCCCTCCTCCATGGGAGTGAGCAGTGAACAGACTGCTTGGTCAAAAGGAGGTATGGGCAATGATGTCAGCAGCCTGCGTCAAAGTCTCAGGGGCACGTTTACAATCCCCTTAACCGAACTGAGCCTTTCATCGAGATCATTGCGCACTAATAAAATCTGCACTGCTAGCGGTGTGTCTTTGTGTATGCACGTCAATTATCTCCTCCAGTTCAATCACTCAGTTCACCGAGAAGCGTGGCCACTATGCAAATGTGCAGCACCGCGAGCTAAGGGGATGCAGGCACACCTGTGTGCAAGCAAGAGACTCGCACATATACACGAAAAAACTGTGTGTAACCTTGAAATGGCTCAATAGAGGGTTTTGTGTTCGATCAGCGGAGGTGACTAAAGCCTTCTTGACGTGCGCCAATCCATCATATTCCCCCCTCCAGGCTTTTAGTGAGAAAGAAACAAACTCCTCATTAGAATTTGCTGCAGAACAGCTCTAATGCTTCCTGTTAAGGATTCATTGTAGGGTTGATGAGTTACTGGGTGTGTTGGGCTTCCAGTCACATGAGTCATCTAGACTGTGGTTTGCATTTATATTTGACTGCATTATACAGTGGCATAAACACTGACCTCAATGCAGCTGTGCAAGACTTACTTTGAAAGTTGAGAGATAAAGGGAGGGGTGAAATACGTCAGTGAGGCAGGTAAATAGACTGACTAGATACAAAGCAGCTGATGTTACAGCCAGAATAAAGTCCTGCTCACGGACTTATCTGTGTGCAGTCTGTCGCACAAGACATGTCAGACTCGGAACATGTGCAGGTGGTAATGAATGAAAAGGAAAATGTTTGACCATCTTCTGTGAAAATGATTTGATTTTGTGATGTTTCGCATTATTTCATTAATTGCTCGTGATTCCATGTATATGGGTGGTTTTCAAACTGTGGGGCAGGCATTGCTGTGGGGCAGTTGGGTGTGCATGGCTAGAATGAAAATAAAGATGGATGCTAAGATGAATAAAAGATGTTTGTGTGGAAAAATAAACAAACAAGAGCGTGGGTGTGGTGCAAACTTTGGTGGACCTGTAGTCATGTGAAAATCAAAATGAGTTCTAAGGTTTTACATATAAGAACACAATAAAATAAAATAAAAATATCTGTTCCTCATCGGGATCTAAAATTATTTAAGTACAATCTCAAATGAACACCAATAAACGATGCGTTATATTGTGTCATTTATTTATTTAACAGAAACAGAGTATACAGATGAGTTCACTGCACGGTGCTCAGATCCTGTGCCTGTAAAACTCACCCAAATCATCCCCCCTCCACCACCGTGCTTGACAGCTGGTTTGAGGTGTTTGTGCTGATGTTCTGTTTTTGGTTTTCATCAAACATGGTGCACTTTGGTCTCATCTATCTGACATCAGAGTGAATGTGCTAAGACTTGAATGATGTAGAATGATTTCATTGTTTGGAAATGACCTTCTAACCCTTCCCAGACTTGGCATTGTGTTAACAAACATCTGAATGTTCCAGATCTGCAAACTGCCAAAAACTCTGCATTTATAGAGGTGCTTGCACTCGCTGATGGTCCACTAATCACGTATATTTGATCAGCAGCACCCAGTTTCTACTTACCCTTTTAATTCTGAGGGTAGAAATAGGAAGGGACGGCTACATTTTCACTCTTTTTCACACATGGCTATGCTGTTACTTACCCACAATCCCAAAAAAGTTAAATAAATTAATAGTTACTAATTAAAATATAAACCTTCAAAACCCCATGCATGTCTCTATATCACTGAATTACTGTAGAACTCTAGAAATGTTGTTACATGACATATTAGGTCACTCATATATTTTAAAACTGAGTGTGTTTCGTGCTAGATTAAGATGAGTAAGCAAACGTATTAAGGCACAGCATTCAACAGTTCATGTTTCAGCACATATTAGTATGCCAACATTTATTAAAAGTACTGGAACCAATCCAAGAAACAAAAAGGGAAAAAAAGAGAAAAAGTGGACATGCTTGTGGTGCTATAAGAAATGCTAGCAAATGCCATGGTAATCCATCACTTGGTTGTCAAGACATGTCACTCTTTGCCAAAATGATGGACTGACTGACCTGAGTAGTGCTGAAAATTTAATGACGCCATTAAGGTTATTCTTTGAGTTGTCAAAAAAAGGTAGTATGCATGTAATATTTACACAGTGAATAGTACTCCAGACTGAGCTCCTGCTGTGACTTGGCTAGGACTATACATACTGATTTTACACATACATCTCAAGCTAAACATGCACTTAGTGGCCTTAACTTGCATCATTACAGACAGATTATGGTTTGCTTCTTTTTTATCATCAGTGGGCTCTTAGCGTCAGCTTAGGCTTGACTAAGCCTGCAGAAACAGCCCTGCAGAAGCAAGTTGGAGGGGAGAGGAAGGGAGTGTGAGGTAACCCATTAACTGGTTAGAGCTGTCAGAGGGGCTGTGACCGCACAAACAGAGCGTTTGTGCTGCATTTACGTCAGACAGCAGCTGTGGTTCATCCCTCCCCCTGCAATACTATGAGAGTCAGCCAGACAGGCTTTGGGACTGGGAAAGAAAAACACTACAGAGAGCTATGTGTTTGCTTTTGGAGAAATGGTGATATGCTCCACAATGCGTGTGCACAACACGCAAACAGACAAATGAGATTAAAGTGGTTGCCCGTGGCATTTCCACGGAGGTGACAGGAAAAGATTCACACACGTACATGCATAAAGCTTCCATAATCCACGACATGACATCTGCTATAATCCTCCTTGGCATTTAGTGCACACGGCTGAGCGATTATAACAGGTGTCATGTCATGTTTAAAACTGGATTATGCTGGTTTAAACCTGCGAGTGTCTTGCAGCAAACGCAAGTGTGCATGCGGGTGTCAAAAACTCAGCTGCAAATGGCGTTTATTGTTTTAATTAGGGAGGGTATGGCGTCGGCTGCTGTGGACTTTAATAACCCACTCTAAATTCTGTGGGAGCTTGAGAGGAGAATATAAAATAAGAATAAAACACAACAGTGCAGCTCGGGGTCAAAGGTGCTCGTGGGAAAACGTCACCGGGCTATATTATCGTCAGCTGTACAGGCCCGCAGTGCTATTTTTCTTCCTGTCGTTGTTTTATTCCCCTCTCAAACTGGAATCATATGAGAGGAGGAGAATATGTGTTTGTTGTCAGAGTCATTGACGTGTGCAGGCATCTGTGCGTGCGCGTGCGTGTGCCCTCAACAGGCACAGCAAAAGCTGGTTACTAACTAGGTCAAACTCGCCTGAACGCAGCCCTGCACGGTGATGCCATGACCAGTTATACATAGTTGTAACTTTGTAGGACACAGTTTTTGCCACACAGCAGACTGAACAAAAGATATCATGAGAACTTTGAAATATTTTGGACAAAAGTAGAAAGCGGTGGAAAACAGAAATAAATTGTTGTTTTTGCACATCTCTTCTCCTTTATTGTCGAATAAAGAGGATACAGAACATAACCGGCCATATAGGCTGACATTAAAGACAGACAGTGTAGACATTTATGGTTTTATGCAGCAAACAAAGGTGGTATTGTTATACAAAACAGCTCATTAGGAAATGTACAACTTCTCTTAGTTTATCGGTCAAATAAAATGAGGAACATGAGCATCAAAGCAAAGTTTGGGCTGTTTGTGGGCATTTCGCACAAGTGTGTCAGTGCATTCATTTAGAGGCGGTGACTCAAAGTGTAATAATAAACATAAACCATTTCCCACAATGTCTCTGGTGTTTCGCTAGCTTAAATTGCAATTAGGTGAGCTTAATAATGTGACTTTTCTTTGGACACACTCATGGGGGTTATGTCAGGTCAAGGCTGCAGATAATATATCAAAAGTGATCATCCCGGGGCTGTGAAGCATTTAGGTCGGGCTTGAGGAAATAGTTCACACTACAAAATTGTTTGTTGTTTCGTGTGGTTGGGTAGCATCCTATTGTTTAACAGTTGCCCTACTTATTACAGTGCGCACATCAACTGCACCTGTCTGAGGTACTTAAAGCCCATTGTTTTGTTTGCACTAACACACGCTGTCATTTATGTTTGCTGATGCACTCCGACATTTCTGATGGTTCATTCCTTCTGTCATGTCAGGTCAGACACTGACGTCATATGAGCTTGTCATTTTAAGCATCAGTGCAGATTAAACAGTTGGTGTATCAGATGCCGGCAAATGCCTGTCACTAGCAGATTAAAGCAAAAGTTTGTTATAGAGACTTGTGTTGTGAATTTTAATAGTTTACTTCTGGTCCTTTTTATGTGTTTATAACTCAAAGGTGTTGCACTACAAGTTGACTCTAGCAGCAATTTGAGGCTGGCACACTAAGCTAAAGGCTGAAACTAAAGTTCCAAAAGTGAGTCAGTCCCATAGACTCCCTTGTTAAAATCACAGATGGATATACCTATTTACTGCTAAAGTCCCAGTGTGAAGCTTTCAGCAGAATTATTTAACTGAGAACTGAGAAACACTGCATGCTCATTAACCTGGTAAAACTTCAGTCACACAGGTCTAGCAGATTTCCACAGTTGCTCATAGTTTGGATGGAAGACACCGACTTTTCTGCAAACACTAACCAACAACTAGCCGAGTGATAATGAAACTTCAAAAAGTGCATCACACATCAGTAATGGAGAACTTTTGCTTTCAGAGTAAAATAAAAGCATTTTAATAGGTTCCCTTTTCGCAGTTTCACTACTACCACACGAGTACTTTGCAAGAGGTTGCAGGCACATTAGCATGGAAAGATGCTAACCAACCGAAGCAATCACGAGGAAGGTTTTTGCAAACCAGTAGCAGCAATGCCCATCTTATATATAGATAGTTTTTTTTGTAATGAGAAGAGTCGCCACCTGCTGGTCATCAAAAGGATTTCAGGTTTAAGATGTTTACTTTTCAGTCCTGGAGCTTACTGCCATCTTTTTTATACAGTTTATGGTTGTCCAGCAGTGAGACTGTGGGGATTGTCAGATTGATGACGCGTTCAAATTAACTTTATTGGTGTTTTTTCCAGCACAACAGGCCTGTATTAGATTGCAGCACAGTCCGATCTTCCCTTTTCACTTTTGACATCTGATGACAAATGATGAGAACTAAAAAAGGCTCCAGAAACTGGACTTTCACCATGAGTATGTATCCATCATGTTAGTCTGCAGGTTTAAGAGGCTTGTGCATTTACTTCTTTTTTCAGGCCCGGGGGCTACATCCAACTTTTATATACAATCTACAGTCTGATTCAAATTTCATGGCGATCCATCTAAAATTTCATTCAAAATAACAAATATAAGGCTTTATGGTGGCCCCGGGGAAAGTGAGTAGGATGTATTCACTGGATGATGAATGTCTGTAAAAACTTTTCATGACAGTTCATCCAAAAGTTGTTGGGTTTTTTTTACCTACTGCGCAAAGCTATTTGTGTAGTTTTATATAACATTTCATTTGAATATCCGAAAGAAAGGAAACAAACTAAAATCAATTAAACCGGCTTAAAACACCCTGCAAAAAGGGATTATCTCCCGTGGCTGTGGACACAGCTAAAATGTAAAATGGTAAAAGAATTTCTTTGTGTAGGTGTGACATTAATGTGGTTTACGTCTACAGATATGACATGCGTAATCATGTTTTAAGATGTTTTCATAATTGGGCCAAGAGACTGTCACGAGGGATTAAATTATTCAGTTTGGGGTAAAAATATGAAAGCAGCAAAGGGATCTGTCAAAATAGAAGATTTCCAAGTGGCATATTGAAAAAAAGAGAAAGAAAGAAAGCTGCTGATTAAAATCTCTCTGTGTAAGAGCTGCTGCTGTGCTGGCGTCAGAAGCAGCTGATGTCACCTCTAAAGCTACACCCCACCACTGTCTCCCCACCACACCCCAACCCCCTCTCCAGCACATCCAGAGAGACTGCATCACCGGGCCTGATGATCGCCTTTCTTCTCCCTGGGGGGGCACCTCACTGAGTGACTAATGACCTCCTCCTACAGGTACATCTCAGTGGCCCTGTAATTTTGTGGCAAACAAAGGCAGATACAACACCTGATGTATCGCAATATTGTCGCAGTCCCAGGTGCTCGACAGTCTGTTGCAGACAAAGTCTTGTGTCAGGCAGACAAATAGACAGAATAGTGACAGAGCACAGAAGAGCACACAGCCCGACATAACGAGCTAAGAAACGTACTACAGCATGACGGATGCTCTGAAGAACAGATGGTGTAACAGTGTGCGTAGCAATAAAGCATACATCCTCTCTGCAGTGCCACAGTGAATCACATAAAACCACATGGCTTTCCACGCACACCTCAAAGTATGAGGGACTAATGTGGGAGGAAGTAAGAACTGTCAGAGGGAAGAAACATCACTCCGATGCTCTGGAAGCAGGCGGTTGATTTGGCTCTAGCATGTGCGGCTCTAAGATAAGACAAAGAGGGAAAGAAAGGGCGGTAAAAAAACAAAAAACCCAAAACTGTTATAGTCAGAGTCAGAGAGCTGAATCTTTTTTTTTTTACCAGAGTGGAATTAAGATGTCTTTTGAACCTTAAAAGATAAATAGAAAGCTTTTAGAGTGCTTAATTTATTATATTTATGCCAGATTTTCTGTTCCTTCAATAATCCTCGACTCCTACAAAAGCCTCCTTAATTCACTAAATAAAGGATGCACAGATATTTACAAAGAAAATTATGAAAGAGTGCTGTTGCATTTGAGTGCATGCACTTAATTAGGCTCTTTCTGAACTGATTTGAAGTTGTGATTTGTTCCATATATCTGGATTTAGTGGTGATTTAGTGGAATTAGTTGAAAAAGTTACTGTGACTTAGTGTGGGAGGAAAAATAGTTTGGCTTTTAGTCAGAAACAAATAGATAATGTTCTTATGTTAACTCAGAGAGTGCAAAGATTGCTATGGCTATTACATATGCAACACCAAAGTGTGTGTGTGTGTGTGTGTGTGTGTGTGTGTGTGTGTGTGTGTGTGTGTGTGTGTGTGTGTGTGTTAAAAACCCAACTATACTGGCTACATAAAACAGGAAGTCTTATTTTTATGTATAAAAGCAACCTTTAGCCAGTTAGTGTTAATAATTCATTTCCATTCCAGTGAAAAACTACTGCAGCAGTAACTCCTTTGTTGTTTTTACTGTTGTTGTTGTTGTTGTGTTTCCAAACTTCAGCACGGCACATGAAATTTAATATGACACTCATAAATATAAAGCACTGACCTATTAACTTCAGCCTTAATGTCAGGATGTTTTTCACAGTGAAAGTCTGCATTGAAGTCTTCAAATGTCATCAACCAAGCAAAATCCATCCACTGTGGAAGGCTAAATTGGATTAGGGATGTCAAAAGGACAAATAATAAACATGATGGCGCCCATCTTTCTGGGAATGATGCTTTGTTTGTGAATGACTTGATCCAAAAAGTTAATCTTTCGGGTAAAGGAGAGGAAACACTTCAGGTTCTCCAGTAATGTTCTTTAGTCCGTTGCAAGCATATAAGCAACGATAAACCCATTGACCGAGGAAGTTATTCAAATCACCGATGTGTTGTTTTGGAGGTGACTCGTTGCCTATGTGATCGAGTTTATTGCAGCGAGCACTGAGGCCCTTTTTCCTCTGAGCTGATGTAGTCAGGGGTTAGTAACACATAATCAGTGGCCTGCTGGAAGCACTTGTTGACATCTTTTTTTTTTTACAGTTTACAAAGTGCGGCGAAACCTGCATTATGAATATGTGAATATGAATATATCACAAGGAAACATGTTTCCCGATTCACTCCTCGCTGAACCTCCTGCTGTGAAAACTGGCTTTGATTCGCTGTTCAAACTGCTGAAAATTTGAAATTTTTGTAGATCTTTAAAAAAAATATATTAAGAATTTCAATCAAAGTTTCATGTGTTTGTCAAAGAGACAGCACGTCTGGGACCAGAAGATGGAGCTCATGATAGAAGCGCAGAGAAAGAGAACAGTTAGTGGTTTCAGATATTCATAGAAATTGTAATTATCCATCCTAAACTTTGCAAACTTTACTTTTTCGCTGTCATGTTTATCACTCTCCAGTCCTGTCTGCTCCACTGTGTGTTGTCAGCCTATTGAATGACTGTTATATAAGTTGATATCATAGGGGGACACTGTGCCAGTGTATTTCCACATCTCTGTTTTTTACTTATTGCCTTTACATAACAACTAAATGTCCTGCGTATTTTTTTCTGGATTTTTCTCTTTTGAAAGTAAAAATCACCCTTTTTGAAAAAGGCTTCTCTTGTTTTGTGCCGAGCACATCTGGAGTGAGTTTGACACAAATAAAGTGAGTGTGGGGAGGAAGGAAAGACGTTTTGAATTTTGAAAAATAAATCAAAGTAAAATATTTTCCATCTCAGCTGTTATCTGGCGTATAGTGTAGCCCTTTATCTTATTATTCAGTCTGGAGGCTATGTGGCTATGACGCTGTCCAGTCTGAGGCAGGGAGGGGACGAGGCAGGACGAACCTGAAGTCTTTGGGGAGGGATCTTTACCTTTGCTTTTAATGGAGCATTTATACATCATATAGCACTAGTTTGTTATTACTAAAAAGTAAAACAGCGGAATAATCCACCATTGTTGAATTCTGCATATGTGAAACCTGCTGCAATATATCAGCCTCATACAAAACAGCTTTATTTCTTCATAATGTTATCGCAGGTTTTGAATGCGATTGTGAAGCAAAATATACTAAAAAACCAAAACAAAACACATTCTTAATACGCTGATCCGCAAACTCTAAGAGGTCAAGAGAAGGTTACATATTTTTCACTCATGCATGAAAGTCAAATGTAGAATATGTAGCAGTTTTTGAAAAATGCAAACTTGTCTGCACCACGTGACTCAGCTTTTGTTGGCAGCAAACGCCGTGTTTGCATTTGTGCATTTAAAGGTAAGGCCGCGGTGTCTGTAAACAGAAGTTATTTATGCAAATAAAGACACAAGCTATGTTTGTGAAACTTGTGACACCTATATGAGGCAGATTAAGCCTCACGGGGGGCAGTATGATCACTATTACCAGCAAGTAATGGCACTGTGGTCAGCAACAAACACATGCATTATTTTCGTGCATTGTGTCTTTTGCACATGAGTTTCAATCAAAATGTGATGCAGAACCATAATTTTTTTGCTGTTTTTTTTTTTACCATTGACGAACCTCCAGTTCTGGACAAGCAAAAACTCCCAGTTAGCTTTTGCAAATCGTGGCATCTCTTTGATTTTCTCCAGCTGTGTCCACAGCAGCTTATCTGCAGTGTTTTCCAGCATGTTTCAGGGTCGTGAGGTTTTCTGATACAGTCACAGCAGCTGGGGTAACTGTGTGAGATTCCCTCATCAGCCTTGACTTTTCAAGTTAGTGATTTTCATGACTGGCACATGTTTGCAGAGATGTTACCACTGAAGCTTCTCAACACCATAGAAAATGCACCTTTTAACCAAACTTTTAACTATATATGAGATCATCCTATCACCTTATCCAATCCCAGCTGTTTTCTCTGCAAGAGGCATGGTACATGGTATCGCTATATCTGTACACTTTATTCTAAAGCCTGCCATTGCTTATAACTACCTCCTCTAAATTGATAATATGTTCAGAAAGTATTGCCGTTCTCTTGTAGTATTGATTAAGTATAGATTATACATTAAAACATTTAAATCATGACAGTTCAGGGGCCAACTTTAAGCAGCAAAAGTCAGCCCACAAGCTTCAAGATAAGCACAGTAACTTACTGTGAGGTTTAGAGAAAATATAGAACTTTATTTTTGTGCGATCGACTCTCTCATTCCCAGGTATGAGAGCTAATCCACATGCTGTTTACCCAAGTGGTACCTAACACCTTTGCGTCATCCGTCTTTCATGTGGAGTTGACTCAGAGGTGCGTTATCAGACGTCAGCAAGCAATCCATTGTACACCTGCAACACCGGAGAAGAAATGTGCAAAGGGGGAGACTAGGAAGACCATACCAGCACGTACAATGCCTTATCTCATCAATAGGACAATGGCTCATTTACGTGATCTAATCTGTCAGAGCTGAGGTGGTTCTTGAATCAACTCAGCAGAGTGATCAATATGGACGTAAAAGCAGCGCTAAGTGGATGTGGCTGAGGTTGGAGATCGAGTTTTAGGCCACTCTGTCTAATCTGAGCAAACAGACAGTAGTCGGGTGGGATATTGACCCAGGGTGATAAGATATCAACAGACATTCCAGTGTAGATGTGTAGTGAAGGTCAGCGTCAGAGATCAAGACACAGGAGCGGGCAGTGAGTCCATAAATTCACACCGGAGTGACGCATGAAAAGACAAAGAGATAACTCATTAAAATGACTTGACGTTCACCAGATCTGGATGTGATTCACCCACAAAAACAAGGGAAAGCAATTCAGTGATTCATGTTTAACTTCAATCGGCAAGGAAATGTTTTTCTTTGTTCACCTAACACCACAGCTTAGTTCCACTATAGTCCAAATAGTTTACATGATACTCAAACAGAAAGGGCAATCTAAACGTGCCAGCTGAAATGTATCTAATCTTATGTACCTAGAGATTAACTGTCCTCTGGCACCTGGTTCCACCTGATAAAAAAAATTCACCAGGTATTGTACATCCGCTTTATTGGTATCATACTGGGAAAATAATAAAAGCACCCAGGTGTACCAAAAATAAACTCTCCCGACCATATATTAGGTACGCCTGTTAAACTGCTCGTTAGCACAAATATCCAATCAGCCAATCACATGGCAGCAACTCAGTGTACTTAGACATGTAGCATCAGAAAGGGAAAGAACAGTCAGCTGAGACACATGTTGCATCAGCTGATCTCAATAGGTCACATGATAGAGTGATAAGGTCACACGGGGGTTTCACCCAAGATCTCTGGTGGTAAGGACCTATGCTTTTTTCACACCTGCTTGATATGATGAGTCACTTGATTAATAGTGGGTCAATAACCGTCTTAAGGGACAACCCCCCACTAGTGTTTAAATACCTGGGACTCGCCACCGTGTGGTTTTAGAACTGAAGAAGCCTCCCGGATGAGAGTTGAAATGTCGTCACACTTTTTTTCCGAGCTCACTAGACTAACAAGATCTGAATGACTGAGAACCTACACAGTCAAGCTGTTGTGTTCTTGTTGTGTGCTACTGTTGTTGTTTTAATGTGCGATCAACAACTTATTCTTTGGTTTTACAGTAAATTGGGATTTTATTAGAACACTTGCTTCCAAAAATTTTACTATGCCCCTTCTTAATGGACTGTAGCCGATGTGGAACACTCCACTTATTCACTGACAGCCACAAGAATGTCACGGGGCAAAATGTCTTTTTTTCAAACACTCATTTTAATATTAATATGAGAATTTTTAAAGATAATAAAAACAGGAAAAGCTGTATTAACAGCACTAGTATTGCTTTCTTAGAGCTTGTGCGATAGTAGAGAAACATCACAGTTAAAGCTAAGCTAGTGTTTTTCCACACTCATATGGATTAAAATCTCCGTCATACCGTAAAACTTGACACAGGATTGCAAACAGTGATGAAATATATTTAATAAAGGCATATTTGAGGTTTGTGGTTGTTCCTTTTGTAATGTAAAGTCCCTTTGTTGTGGTGCAATCATTACACTGATCCAGCGCTTTCATGCTCACTTACACATCTGCACGCAACTATAGCTGTTTGCAGGTCATAATCATCAGGAGTGTCCAGAATTATAAATTCTAAAGTGTCATATTTGACATTGCACAATGCCGCACACGGTGCTCTACAAAAGGCAGAGGAGCTGATGCCAACTAACAGCTGAATCACTAGTTTAATCATTAGAGCACATTGATCTGGCTTTGTTGCATTCAGTTTCATCCGTTTACTCCCTTGCTTAGTCACAAAGGACGAGGACTGGCTGTACACTCGCGGATTATGAGTCCATCAGTTGGGAAATATATACAAAATACTTGCTAAAACTACCATAAAGTATTTCTGTTGCTCTACAACACAAGTGCAGTAGTCCAGATTGTTGTAAATATTGTTTACACAGTTAAATTAAAATCATCAAATTCAAATTTTCAAATAAAACCACCTAAATAACTTAACTTAAATCTAGGGATTAATGTTTTAAAGACACACTAATGCAGTCTTGAGCCAAGGGCAATATTGAAACAGGATTTTACTCCACAGTATTTCTCCTCTTTATCTTTCTATTATGGAGTTTGCGTGCTCTCCGTGTGCCTGCATGGGTTCTCTGCAGGTGCTCCAGCTTCCTCCCACAGCCCAAAGACATGCATGTTAGACGGTTGTTCTAAATTACTGACCGTGGGTGTGAATATGTGAGTGAATGAAGTCTTTCTTTCTGTGTGAGGCCTGTGATAGACTATCCGAGGTGTACTCTACTTTTCTCCCTATGACAGCTGGAATAGGCTCCAGCTCTTCAGCTCTCATGTGATAAGCATCGTATTGAATAAGCAGTGAAAAAAGGAATGAATGGATGCAAAGTCCCTAAATCCTTTATAAAGTATTTGTTACATCTATACACGAACATGTTGATTACCTGCCTGCTTAATATGATCCACACTGTGGTCAGCTTCGGTAACATAAAACTGCTCTTTGTGAACATAAGCGCATGCATGGACAGTAGTGTATTCTCTCATCCATGTTCATTAATGTGTGTCTATGTGTTATACGCTGTGTTATTTCAGGAAAGGGAGGAGGGACATTACCAGAACAGGGAGTGGTTGTACTTGCAAAGTAACCCCTCACTGATCAGAATGCGACTTACTGTTGCTTTGTGTCACAGTGATTAATGTCCACATGAACGCTGACCCTGATGTCACTTGTTAAAGGGCTCTTAATAAGGAGGTGATCTGGGCAAACTGGGTAATGAAGTGTGGACCAGAGCATGGTAAATGGCTGAAGTGGAGCATGACATCATCGCAGTGATATCAGGGTGACGCACATCACGAAGCTTCATTAAAATTCCCCTCATTCCAAAGCGTTTCTCGTGAGTGAAAACAGCTCTGGAGCTTGGTGCTGCATGCTGGGACAGGCTCCGTGGAGTCTACATGGCAGCACTAAAAGCTGGAAAACATCACTGCCTCTGCATTAAACAGACATGGTATGCTATTCAGTGATGGCCAGTTAATAAACACATTTAGTATTCACTGACCTATGTCTGTTACAGACATCGGTTCCACTTCAGCTGAAAGGCAAATGTTGCAGTTTTTACTCCATTACTTTTTATCCGTTGGACAGAAATAAATGCTGATTATAGTATAATTGTAACTGTGAATATTTATGTTTGGACTTATATTCACCATATTTGTCATTCTAATAGTGTACTAATGCTGAAGATACAGTGGTAGCAATGTCTGTTTTCTTTATTAGTGTGAAAAAAAATTCAACCCATTTAATGAAGTCCTGAAAATGTACTAATAATACTATTGATAATAATAAATAATAATAATAATAATAATAATAATAATAATGATAATAGTGACTATTTACTGACCTGAAGTGCTCTAAACTAAGGGAATATAGACTGACATAGAGATATTGAACAACTATAATGCTCTTTATGTGGTTCAGGATGGTCATAAACATGACGTCATGCAATAAAAGTAGTGCGCTGTGTGGTCTGTAGCTCCCCCCAGTGTGCGGAAATAATACTTCAGAAACAAGCACAAATGATTCGCAGTATATGGAGGAAGCACATGCCCTGTGTTTGTGTAGACAATAAAAGCTGTATGGTTTTTAAAAGGATAATAATTATAATGCCAATAACATTAAAACATTTTTTGTTTGTTTGTTTGTTTTAGAGTAAGTATGCTGGTAGCTGTTTGTACCTGTTAACAGCTGTCAGTTCTGTGCCTGTATTTGTTAAGTTATTGTTATATGCTGCCATCTAGTGGTACAGACTAAATATGTGATAAGTAATTATTTTTTTGCCATTTCAGTGCCACATTTACCTAAATTATAAAGTTAGACTTAAATTATTAAACTATTTTGGATGCAGCATCTTTAAAGGTTGTGGTGGATATTTATAATCATTTTGTACTTACTTATCCGTATAGTTTAAAACTATATTATAATATAATATTGAAGCAACCATAACAAACACTCAGGGTGGCCCCCAAAAGGGTAAGTCAGGGTATACCCTGACTTACAGACTGGGAGATTGCACTGCACAGCCAGCAGGTGGATGAAGAAATTGCAGACATGGTCAGTCTTTGGGTATAACAGGTCGTGGTGAGGTGGTAGAGGTTGGTGGAGAGGAGCTTCTCTCTCTTGTTTTTCTTTTGGAAAGACTGAGAGCATTGAATAGAAATAGGAGAAAGAAGATTGGATTCACATTCAGTCCATAAACAGGCTCAATATAATGTTTATGAGGTTTTTGTGGTTGTAGACTGTTACTGAGGAGAATACTGTACTACATGTTGCAGCATAATATAAAACGATGTATTGTTGGAGATTAAAATACCCAGCATTGAAGAAAATAAGTTAATACTAGAACTTTTTGGGGGAAATTGAATGATATGGTGTACAATAAAATAAAATATACAGCTTTAAAGGGAATCCTTTGTTTCAGTCACTTTTGTCAACACAAAAATGCATCTGTTTGCTGAAACTTGGGCTGTCACCATGACTGCATATATTGGATTAATTGTTTGATCCATTTATTCGTTGATTAATTATGCGACAATTTAGTGACACTAAACAGAACTGAGAAAATAAAGTGTGGCACTGAACTCTTCCACACCCTTAGAATCTGAACCAGTCGGCCCAAAACTGTATGGTCACTTCATTCTAACCATAAGACAAAATTACAGGTGTGTGGGGGGTGGGAGGAGTGGGGGCTCTGAATCCCCTTGGGGGGAAAAGCATTATCCTCCTTTGGTGCACTGTAAATATAACTGATGTTAAATACTATAATAACACGCACTAAAAGCTCTCGTGCTAATTATAGCATGGACTCTCCCTCATTTGCCTCACAGTGGTTTGGTCCATTGCCAGTCATTCATCAGAGCCCTTGAGCAGAAAGGGAAGATTAGATAGAAATAGTTCCTGTAGGTGTTCAGCAGGAAATTCAGGAAATAAATGGAGCTGTGATTTATTTGTAAGTAAATCCACAGTGATATTCACATTAAATTACATTTATTTATGTGTAAAAATAAGTAAGAATAACTAGCCTCACTTGACCTCTTGATGTGTATTACCATGGTTTAAAGTATGTTGCTGTTTTTTGTTTGTTTGTTTGTTTTATCATGTTTTTGGTGATCAATAGCTGTCACACAATGACAGGAAAGGATCGTGGGAACAACAACCCTCCCAACCCTGCAAGATATTTTAGTCCCGTCCACAGTTTGGCAGGCTAACGGGACTCTGGCCCCTCGCGCTTGTCGTGCTCTGATTTATGCTGATGAACTCTGGTAGGAGTCACAGTGTCCCTTTGTATAAATATAACTGCTATGAATGTTCATTTGTCCTTCTGTCAGTTGAACAGCAAGAGGAGAACATAAGTTTTTAAGGTAACTGGTTTTTAAGTCCTTATTATAGCTTAATTTATTATAAGGTAGCTATTTTCCTAAAAATGTTCTCATTTATCCTGTGGGAAACAATGAAATCATCTTATCTTATCTTATCTTATCCATTATTGATATATTGTGATGGATACTAATAATTTATTTCAAAACTGATTCATTTCTACCTACCCTTTTTTCCATTGTGGTTTAACTAATCCCCTGACTCAGATATACAGAAGGTGGCATAGAGGTGACTGTCAGTGATTGTGAACTGACTAGATAATAAGTTCAGTACATTAATGTGATGATAAGTGTGTTAGAAAATATATCCAGTGCGAAAAACATTCTTTGGGTTACATGCAGAGATATGTGCTATTATAACTCATCACATCTACTACAGGTATCATAAAAAACACATTAGGAATCTCAATAGGGATTTTCCTAATACCCCCCAAATAAGAAACTGTATAACAAAGCTTTTATTTTTTCAATATGACACCAAAACAGGCTGATGTCAGCATGCTGTACTAAAAAACACCATAAAACATCAAAGTTTTACTATGACCCTTGCTCTTAAGTGGGAGTTGCTCTCTGAGTGTTCTTGTTGATACGGTCCTCCATGTATTCTCTCACTGTACATTATTAAATAAGGAGTACCAGAAGTGTTCAGAAGAGGCCATAAGTTAACTAATTGGATTCTTATTATGTGTTCTTTTTTGAACATTTCGTTTTCAATACATAGCTGAAAAACTGAACATCAGAGTTTCATAACATTATAAGGCCACCTTTTTGGGATATCATCAGTCTTCCGTATAAAGTAATTACAGGCTCCTCCTGATCTAACGTAAAATCTGGCACTCGTCAGTGAGCAGAGGGAAAAGCGGAGAAATTAGGAATGCGAAGTCCAGTCCGCAGTTTGCGGCTCTCTCAGCGGTTCTCAGGTTTCAGCTCGGCGCGTGCTCTGAGCCTCCTGCTTTGTGTTGTCAGGCAGAGAAAGACGGCGCGCCATTCAGGGTGGCGTGTGTCCTCGTGCACAGACGCAGAGTCGGCGCGGAGGAGTGAAAAATATCTAGTTAATTTACTGTCTCCTCTTAAGTAGTCGACTAATATTTATAATTTCGTTACCATGTCGGTGGGAGTGGAGTCTGGATTTTCGAGCGAGGAGGTCTTAAACAGCCGCTTCCCTCTCCACCGGGCTTGCAGGGATGGAGACGTCGGTGCCTTGTGCTCCCTCCTTCAGTGCACATCAAACCCGGCCGACCTGACGGTGGAGGACACTTTCTACGGCTGGACGCCCATACACTGGGCTGCTCACTTCGGAAAGGTATCGCTTCTGTCCGCCCGAGTTTTACTTAATGGATTTTTTTGGGTGAAATGTTATCCAGAAGGAGCGTCGTCGCTCTCCGACATCATGAGGCTCGTCTCGGCCATTTCCTGATGTTTCCATTAACTGTTAACTGATGAGACGAAGAACCAGCCGTCCCTGAGTGAAGGCAGACAATGGACCGTTGTTAAAGCGATACTTTTCTCCGGCTAGCTAGTTTTCAATGAATTGTATTAGTATGCGCCAAATTGTAGGTACGTTTTTACGTAGTGTTGAACAGGAACCTTTTTAATATTAACTAATGGCTTTAGGCGATAGGTTTAACACGAAATTCTAGCATTACAAGAGCCACAAATGTTAGCTAACGAGCAGTTAGTTAAATTGGATGTAGCCTCGCGGATTGTAGCAGGTTTGCGGCTAAAACGGGCGGTAATTCAAACTGCTTTCAAGCCAACTCCCGGCGCTAATGACTCATTTTAACGAAGTGTTTGAGTGTAAAAAATACTCGTGGTAAGACTTGTTTAACAAACTGCACATTAGAAAAGAATAGGCCTCACGTTTGTACAGAGACTGGATTCATACCCCGAGGCAAAGCTTCGATAATTGGGCCTCGAAAACCCAGTCAGCCCACATAGGAGTGCTTCATTTTTGCCCTTTTTCGGCTGCTGTAACACACTTACTTGTCTGCACCTGCCCAGTGTCTCAGAAAGCAGATAATGGACCTGTCTGACTGTGTGTGCATTGCACTTGTGTCTTCACAGCTGGATTGTGTGATGCGTCTGGTTCAGGTGGGCTGTGGTGTGAACGCGGTGACCTCCAGGTTTGCACAGACGCCCACTCACATTGCTGCTTTTGGGGGCCACCCTGAGTGTTTGTTATGGTTGCTTCAAGCTGGTGCAGATATTAACAAACAGGTACGATATCAGACCCACTCTCATCCTAATTCACAGAGTTTCCTGGAGTGACATGTAGACTGTATTTGTTACAAAGTGGGACAACAGGAAAACATAATAGAAAAAAGTGAACTGGTTTTTATGTAAAACAAAAAGGAAGCGGTGGAGAGGGCGGGTGAAAAGAGCAGAGGAGCGTGAGGGGTTGAGCTCAGATAATCCCATTGGAGAGGATAATTCAAATTTGGGGTCACAGCCCTGGCAGTGTTGCTGCTCACTCCTCCATTTGACCCACCAATGCCCTCATGTTCCATTCATTCATTTATTTCTTCAGCATATTTCCCGAAGCAGCCGCTGTCAGACTGAGTGCCTCACTCATCCCGTCTTTTCCTCTCCATGGGATTTCATGCACTGAGGCTATATTTTATGCTCCACTGCACTACTGAGAGGAATCAGATTAGTGGGGCACGGTGACATAACATATTATCGTCATCAGGAACCACATTGCTTTGCAGTTCCCACTGAATCTGCTTAGCGTCTGTGGAAATAAACACAAAGGAACGTTCTCAGATTTGCAGGCCTTTTTCTCTTGAGTGTGTAGCATTTTATCTTTCCTGGGATTGGGCAGTAGGAAAGTGTGATATTTGAGCGCAGCCTACATTGCATTGTGGTTGGAGAAAGCTGCCTCACTGTCCCCCCTCTCCCTCCTCTTCCCTCTGCTGCACTCTTACTAATGTGCAACTGTAAATGTGTGTGTGGGCGGCAGTAATGTCTGGGTGAAAAGTTCAGGCTCTGCCCTGCAGAGTTGCACCCTTTTATAATTTCCAGTATGTGCTTAGGATGCAGTAATATGTGATACATTTGATAAATACTTAATTGGTAATGTCTGTGTGATACATTCTATATATAACTGCAGTCTCTTGTCATCACTCAGGACTATGTGGGCGAGACGCCCATCCACAAGGCTGCTCGCGCGGGCAGCCTGGAGTGTATCAACACTCTCTTGATTCAGGGAGCGAAAGCTGAGTAAGTCCTGTGACCAGTCCTGTGTCATCATTTCTTTTCCTCTGTACTATCCAGCGACTTAGTTACACCTTTACAAGGGATCGCCACCAAACTCACATCAGTATTGTTGTGAAGTCTAAATGTTTTCTTCTGGTTTTTTTTTTAAAAAGCTGCAAATATGTGATCTGCAACATTAACAGTGCGGGTCTTAAACATAAATTTGTGGAAGGTGCAGAATGTAATTACTAAGATTAATTTTTTGATATTATATTATATTAGCTCCAGCCAAAAGGAAAGCTGCTATAAAAGCGGTTACTTTACTTTAAATCAGTTCAGTTTGTGTCTGTATATAACTTTAAACAAGATTTGCGCAAAGGACTGAATTAGTCATTCAGCTCAACAAAATAAAATCATCTTTGTTTTATTATTTATGGGTTCATTAGAAATGTACACCAGACAATGGTGTAGACATTTACATCCTTGAAAATGTTTTTAGTTGTTAAAAAGATGCATTTTGTGAAACGGTAATAATATAGCAAAGTTGGCTTGTTTGACATGTTAAACATTAAAAGAATTGGTGGCGCTCCCTTGAAAATGTGACACATTTTGTTAATCCTTAAAAATTGTTGTTTTTCATTGCAACAATTTGCATTAAGTTGCTCTCTGTGTGTAACATTATCAGATAAGACATATTCCACAAGTACCTGCTTGTGTACTTTAATAAGCAGACGTTTATTATCTTTACAGTCTGCAATACTTCATACCTGTTACAGTAAAAGTTGATTATTAACTCTGCACGGCGTCTTTCATCTAGATGGATGGCTTTTTCAATCCAACACCATTATTACACAAACATGAGGGCAGCTTAATGTAAAGGTTGATAAACTGTTTAATTAGTAGGCCATGTTGCATGATCTCTGTTAAATCTAGAGTGTGGTTTTCTTTGTTAACATTTGTTTTGGTTAGTGTCTTAAATACACAGCTTAACTAGGTGACCAAATGCACACTGCCTTTTTATCTGAATACCTATTTACTGTCATTGTGGAAAGGCTGCAAGGTGTTGCATTAAATGAAAATGCATTGATTAGGTGACTGTATTTGGAAATGCAAGATCCTTTTTTTTCCAGTTTTTGCAAGATTGTTTTAGCTGGTCTCATGTCCACTTTTTTCAAGGATTGTTAAACTTAACAATAATCTCTGCATTGAGCACATAATGGAGTTAAAGATAATAGATCTTGCACGATAAATTTAGTTTAGTAGCAGTATTTTAGGAGGTAGACATAATCTCCTCTTGTAGTAATGATCAGTCACACCTTTAAAGTTGTTTTGCCAACATACCCATGTATAGAAAACATTATCACTGTTGTTGGATCTGACGCGAACAAAGAAGTGAGAGGCATGACTTACTTTTCCTGTTTGTTAAATTTAGCTTCAAGACCGGCATGACTTGAAATAACAACAGCTATATCGTTAGATCATAGCTGTTGCTTTCCTAAAGGTCATGTGAATAAGCCTAATGAATTAGGCACTCAGTTTACATACTCACAGCTTATCTGTGTTATGCAGCTGTAAAAAAACAAAACCCTTGAGTTGCTTCTCACTAAAGTAGGTTACCAGGTTTGTACAAGTAGCTTTTTAATGCACAAAGAAATTAAAAGCTGCTGCTTACTTTAGTCTTAGGAGTTTAGATGGTAGACTCAATATTTTTTGTTTATTTTTGTTTTTCAATTATGAAGTCCTGCAGCTTCATTTTCTGCAACAAACTGTCTGCCCTTTCTTTGTGATCCCATTAGAGAACAGAAACCTCAAGCTACCAAGGAGTTTATACGTACGTTAATCTTTTGGTAGTCTAATAAATCTTTGCTCACCAAAAGCTCTCTGTAAAGAAAGTAAATCCCACTGTGAAGCAGTAAAAGTGAGCTTTAGGTATAAGCATGACAATACTGAACATAATCGGAGAGCAGTGCTGACTTTGGGCCTTGTTTCAGTAAAGGAATGCAAACAGTGCTCACACGCCTTTTCAAAAAGTTTTAGAGACACACACACACACACACACACACACACACACACACACCATGCATAATCAGTTCCTCATAGTTTCACAGAGTGCATGTCCCAGAGTCACAAAAAACACTCGATAGAAATGAAACACTAGAGAAATGTTGCACACATGTCTATATCTTTATTGGTAACAACAGATCCAGACACATATTAGACATATCATTACAGATATTTTATTGTGTAAAACTGCAATATACTTGTGATTTTAAACTCTTTGTTGAAGCTTCATTTTCTCCTTGTATAAACACCCTGGTTGCTACGGTTGTCTTGGCAAATTAAATCCACTGCTTTCACGCAGAGAAGCTCAGCAGTGGTTCACGCAGTGTGCATTTGGTTATCAGCTGATGAGTATTATATTTTTTGATGAAAATGATATGTGATTTTTTTTTTGTTTTGTTTTGTTTTTCTCCCTGCAGATCACAGATATTTAGTTTAGTTTATTATCAAGTTTGTTTGTTTTTCATTTATTTAACTTATGACTCAGAAATGTAGCGGGGGCGCAGCTGGAAGGAAGACTTAGGCACAGCAGGTGGGACTGGGGCTCATGACAAAATAACAAATTTCAGCATCAAAGGGCTTTCAAACGTCTGCTAACAAAATGTTCAAGTGCCAACAAAGGCTGACAAAGAAAATAGTCCGCTGTCATGTGCAGTCAATAAAAATTGTAATATTTAGTGGCAAGGCAGCAGATGAACCTTGACATGTATTATATTTGATACTTATTCAGGCAATCAGCCGTTGGTAGCGCTCATGGTGCATTGTATCTGATGCATAAGAGAGAAAATATTTTGCTGGGAAAAGACTTTTGTGTATGCAGTTTATACTATAATAATACAAATCTGCAGTACATAGCAGTATACATCATATACTACTATATAAACTACATTTTATTCTTAGGCTTTTAGGTTTTATACCCTAATTTTAAGTTGTAATGTCCTAATTCAAAATATATATGAAGTCTAAAATACTGTTTTGATAATCTTCTAATTTGAATCTATTAGACAGGACAGACAGCTCTAAATCCAGTCATTTGGAGCTTTGGTCATTTTTTATTATATAAATGCTGTTATTGAAGTCAAAGTTTCTACATTTTCTTTTTGGAGGTCAGCTTGAACATTGAGTCTGCTCTTTGAGATCTATTACTTGAACATCCATCTCCACGTCGCATTCCTTTCATGTCAGATTAAATCTCCGTGATAGGCATCTAAACACTTCCTTTGCCCTCCGGTCCACTCGCTGCATTGTGGGAGCGAAGCTTCAGTAACAAGCACTTTTTCACTGTGGAGTGTTTTGTACAGGATCTAATGCAGTAAAATGGATTAAGTAGTGGATTATAAATGGTTTATTCTTAATGGAAGCTCACATCAACATTGCCATGGTTATAAAAGAAAAGCAATGTCTCCAAATATTTTCACAGAAGCCTTTGAGAGTACCTTTTTACAGCGAAGCGGCTAAATTATTGTTTCACGCAAACTGGGATGTCCTTGTCACATTGATTATATTAAAAGTGAATGAATGGGTTTTATTCAGTCCTTTAAATCTACATTTTTCATTGAGGATTTTCCTCAGTGAGCTGTTCATCTTCTTGGCTTTGTCTTATGCTTGCTTTGTATTACATCCTCTTGAACACACTTGTCATCTGAGATTTCCTTTTCAATGGGGAGAAGTAATTCATAAATGATAAAACTGTAAGCTTTGACTATATGTCAGAGCATTTTGAAGCTGTGACTGTTTCTGCTTATCTTCACATTTGCATTCACAACATTTTCCGTGTGGAAGAAAGAAGAGGCACATGTGAGAGTATGATGTACTTACAATAAAAGGATCATCTGATTCATTACAAGGAAGTGCTCTTGAAAGCCTTGAATTATGTATGAAATACTTTTATTCCTTTGGCTGTCACTTACAGATGCTTTTATGCATTTTCTTTTTTTTTAATGAGTGTTAACGACATGAAGTCCACCTAAACCTGAGGTTTGTGTTATTTTACTCAGTGGTGTCATGGTTGGATACAACTTGGGTCCTTCTTGAAGCATGCCTTGACGCTCAGCAGGCATTTTGGCAACACCTCTGGGCAACTGTTTCTGCTTCAGTCTAAAACATTGGGTTGACAGCCATAATTCTTACGCAATTCCTTACTGGAACATAAAAACGATTAAATAAAACTCTTCAAAACTTTTCCCCAGTGTCACCGTTCATCATGGTTTTATTTGTACCTCTGTCCCGAGTGCTGACAGGATCAACGTCTTTGGCTCTTTGCGCCAAGTCACTTGAACGAACGCCATCTTATCCTATTATAAATACACTACCAAGAAAAATGATAAGGACATGTATAAGTACTTATAGAACCACTCATAAAGTAGATATATGGTAACTAAATAAATCGGACCCAGCTTTATAAATATGAGCTTTACTTTGCCTCTTGAAATCCAGTATTTAATTTGAATCTTAAAACCAATGCTCTGATTTTGGTCTAGAACTCTAAAATAAACTTTGCATTAAAAGTATATATAGTATATATTTTTGGGGGGTAGATTTCTAAGAAATTCTTTTTTGTCATGAGCCTCAAACTGTAAAGGTGGTCCAGAAGCAAACTAGCAGCAGGTAGGCCAGTGCTTAGAGGCTGCCGGTGATGAGCGTAGTGCAGGCATGCTTAGAGCAGCTGAGTGAGATGGGTTAGATTTGCATAACATCATGTACTGAACTGTCTAATGCTAACATCATCCTGTTGCAATGGTTATTCACTGTCATTTCACTGTACCAGATATTTTACTTTATACACAGAAATGTTTTCTTTTGTATGTCACAGTATTAACCCTATACAATATCATAGTCTGTTTTGACATCTAATCTTTGTCACCTTTTCCTTTATGAAAGTGACAATAAGTTTACAAAAAAAGTTTTCTATACTGTTAACAGAAACAGAACCGTACATCTTAATGTTTTGCAGCCATTGAATTGGAAATGACTTGGTTTTTTCAAGTAATCCTAGAAAGGGGGAGAATAGACACTGCTGAGTCTGCCCCGTTCCCTGGGATAGCCGCACTGTTGTGGCATTGAGTGTTCTCACTATCGCTTCCTATCTACACACTGGCAAACTGTTGAGGTATTTCTTGCGGTGATTGGTTTTAATGCTAGGTTTTTTAATGAATCAAAACTAAAGTTTTAGACCTGCATGCTTTGCTTATTATCCATGATTGTTCCTGTATTTAGCCTCTTTTTTTAATTTTATGATTTGTTTTTATTTTGTGAACTAACCATAGGAGTCCTTTAAATGGACAGGGTTAATCACGTGAGTCCCATGTCAACACGTAGCATGATAATAGGCTGCCTCTGGAAGGTTAGACAATAGTTAGAGAAGATGCATATTGTGTGCTTAGGACCGAAAAGCAAAGCATACCAGGCATTTACAAAGAATTAACGCTTCCTTTTTTAAGTTGTTTTTTTGTTTTTGTTTTTTTTTTTTGTTGTTTTTCTTTTTCTTTTAAGCTATACACGGCTATCTATTTTGTTGGATTAGTGATTACCATAGATGTCAGGTCTCACTAAAGGAATAATGGTTTAAATTATTAGGGAAATAGAAAAGGGGCACATTGTTTCATTTATGTGGAGGGCGATGTTCAAGCTGAGATTTGGTTTGGAAGCAAGTCAGTGCTGGAAATGAAGCCAGAGGGTCTAATAAAGAAATTAGAGAATTAATTTGCAGCAGACTTTATCTGAAAACTTGAAATTTGCACGTGTAGTCGGGCATTTAAAAAGCCTGGCACTCATGAGTGTCTAATATTTAGCATCCTCCTTAAGAGATCCACAACATATATACACATATAAAAAATAAACAAATAACTATAACACCTATAACCTCCTCCCTATCTTTGACCAACCCCACAGCAGAGCTGCAGTAATCTGCAAGTGTCTCTGCAATCACTCATTTGACATTAGACATAAGATTTCAAAACAAGAAGCAACTTGAATATCTGAAGTGCTTTAAAAAGGGAGAGGAAATCTCATTTGGGGATGGTTGAGGTGCAATTTCACCCTTGTCCAAACAAAAGCTTAATCACTGAGTTCCTCTAGACAAGAATTAGGGCAAGTACTTGGTGTACCATTATCATGCAATAAGTGGACCATAATGATTAAGATTAGAAGATGTTAGATTTTTATCACAATAACAGTATGTTATTCTGGTTTACTTAGGGAACAGTTTGTGTTCAAAGAGAGACCAATTTTAACATTAAATTCTTATTTAGTATTATACATAAGAATTTCTATTCCTTAGAGTGAGACTGATCCATCTACCATTTAACATTTAAATGATATTCAGTTTAAATGTAACCTCTTGGATTAATCCTTTGGAAGCGTTAATTTTGAAGGGGACGGGTAATGTGCAACAAGTTTATTGTGTGATTTTTACTTGTTTGTTTTAAATTTTTTTTAAACCTTCAATTCTTTATAAAATGTTTTTTCACATGCACTAGTTCTTGAAATGTTTATTTTTGCACAACTGTTTAGATAAAAATGCAGAGAACGAGCAGTTTCTACACTTAATGAATGACCAAACAGCAGCTGTGTGTTGTAAATCCTGCCTCTTTGTGTGGAAGCTAATATCACCTGGTTTTTAATTTAACAGTATAAACTCAAAGTTCAATGAAAAAAAATATTACTAAAATTTCGGTCAATCAACAACGTGACGATTGCTTTCAAGTCTTTTCCCTTCGTGTTGTTTAAAAAACAAAACAAAAAAACAGTCCGGAATCGGACGTGGGCCAGTGCTCCCAGTTTTTTGACAAAGACTGAGCTGTTTGCTTAGAGAACTCATTTCACAGCGTGATGACATTTAGGCCCTGAACAACAGCAGTATTGTTTTTGTAACTGAAACAGAGAAGAGAAATTTCCATCATTAGGCTGCAAGAAATATTTTGGTTGGTGGATTATTTTCTGTGTCCTTCAGCAGAATGATCCAATTTTATATTAATAGCACCTTTTTTTTACTATACACTTTTGATTAAGTTTAGATTTTATTCCTGTGTAGTTTGTTTTTTTTTCCTGTCAAAACGTTATCTCCAGGTGAGATTGCTCCCACGCTTTGATGCTGTTTGAAAACCGTAAATTTGTGGGGGGGAGAAGGGGGCACAGTGCTGTTTGCTCATTCATTACTGCTCCCAGAAAGTTACTTTATCACTGCTGCAACTGGCTATGGTTAACACAGCTGTACACATTGTGCACAGACTCTATTTAGAGTTTTTTCTTTAAATGTTTTTTTTTAATTCTCTTGCTCATTTTTCTTGAAACAACATGAGGACAAGTTCACTTTAGCTTCACATTCGCAGCAAAAGAAGTGTGCTTTTGTTTGAGTGCTGCAGTTTGACCTTGATTTGTTCTCAGCCTAATCGTTCACTCTCTGGAGTTTCTTCTGAAGATGCATTGCATCATAGTCTTCTCCATCTTCTGATTCTCTGACTCGTCTCTGGGGATTTCGTCACTTTGCGAGTCTGTCATTTTCTTTGCTGACTTTTTTACACGGACATTGACACAGAGAAGACAACATCACTGCGCTTTCAATGCGGCTTTGCAGAAATCCTTGAATATTATCGCCGCTGGAGACGTGAGATGACAACAGCTTCTCATCCTTAGCAGAATGCTCCTTGATGTATCCCGTTTGACGCTGTCCACGGATGTGATCTCCTGTGGATGCAGCGGATCATTTCATACATGTTCAGGTGCACGTCCTCAGCTGTCTTAACCATGCCCGTTTGCAGCAGACGTGTTTCCTTAATTATGTGGAAACAAGTGAAAATTTTAAGTTTCACTCAAGATCCAGATGATCCCAAAGGGATCAATCGTCATCTGTCATGAAGATGACGAAGAGGATGTGAGAGAGGGTAGAGCAGCACAGGCTATTTCTATACATCTGTGTTTGTCTGTGTGCGCGAATATTTGCTTAATGAGTGTGTGCGTGCGCGTGCGTGTGTATGTATGTTTATGTATGTATGTGCGTGTGGGGATGTGTGTGCACGCTTGGGCTTGTCTTATTTTGTTTGTTTTATTTGTGTAAATGGAGCATACAGTGAGTGTTTCTAACACTCCCTTTTCTGTTGTGCAGTATGAGGAATGCCAGTGGGCTGACTGCTGCTGACCTGGCCCACGCGCAGGGATTCCAGGAGTGCGCTGAAATACTCTCCAATGCCCAGAACTTCCAACAAAACATGGCTCAGTCTCATAATGGGGTTTTTCTGAATGGCATGAGCCAGAATGGGTACCACGCTTACCCCACCATCCAGGGACGCAGCTTCTTGAATGGTGTGCCCAACAGAAAAAGGTCTTTTGAAGGCATGGAAGCAAACCCTGGAAAGAAGGCTAGAACTAACGGTAAGTTACTAAGCTGATCAGGTCTGTTCAGATACTTTTTTTTTTTTTCTGTTACCTTTTAAAGGAAATTGGAACTTTCAAGACATTATTACCCCTCAGCCGCAAAAGGTTGATGGCATAATGTGATGGACACCAAAGTTTGTGAATGCAATGACTCAAGAACGAAACAGTATAGGATTTTGAAATTGATGCCATCGAGTTCAAATCTCAATGACCTTGACCTCAAGGTCAAAGGTCAAGATAACTTGAAAACCAAGTGAAGTAGGATTTTGAAATTGATACCATCTGTGTATCTAGGAGGTTAAGGGATATCATGGGTCTCTGCAAGTATTTACTGTTTTAAAAATATATTCTGAAGTCTTTCCTCCAAAGGGTCTTGTTCGACTTTATTCACATTTTACATGAGTCACAGCGACAGTGTGACACAGTGACTCTTTTTATTGATTATAATTCATTTTCCTGATATTAACTGGTGTTAATGTTAAGTCTACAGTTATGTAATATCATGGATTAAAGCAGTGGTTCTCAAAGTTATTTCTAACATGCATGATATCCCCATGAATGACAACAAAAAAGAATTCAGTTTTGGTGAAATGGTGATCAGCAAAATGTCATCTACAAACTATATTCTTCTTTCATCACATCAGCTTAATTTGTGACTTTATTTTTATCCCACTTATTCATGTAAGACCAAGTGTCTGCATGTATTTTTAGGAAAAACTCTGGGTTAATTGTATCTTCTAAGCAAATATTTCTTTAAATGGATGGAAGAAATATGTCCTGGCTCTCATCTCACTGATTTTTTTCCTCTCGTCTTGGCTCTCAGGTTTTTGCGTGGAACCCAAATTGCTTAACGGGAATGGGCCACTAGATGGAGCTGGAGATGCACAGATGGAGAGCATGAACATGGAGTTGGCAGCGACTGTAACCTCAGGTGGGCCAGGAAGCTTTGCATTTGGGATGAATGGGGTTGCACCATCACAAGGGCCAGGGCTCATGGATCAGGGGGGACCAGCCAGGTCGAGCCCCACAGCTAAAGAGCTGGAGGTCATCACTGTGGCGTCGATGCAGACCCCCTGTCGCTGCACCAACTCTTATGCCTACTTGTAAAGGGCTTGTGTGTGAAATGGCACATTCTAATGTTTCCATTTGTATGTTTGTTGTAAGTTTCTTTTTTGAGTAATGCACAGATATCGAAATACATTTGTTTTGATTTGGTGGAGAGCTTCCTTTGAAGATATTTAGCTGTGTGCGTGCGTGTGTGTGTGCGTGTGTATGTTGTATTTTCTACTTTTCCATGTACCTGATTATACTCTTAAGGAGAAAGGTATTAACATGTGTTTGTTATACAGATATGTAGTCAGTGCATACGTCCAATTATACTGACAGTTCTCGTGTAATGCTTACTTTTTATTAGGTTTATAATAAAAGGATGATTTTGTTTTGCACAATTATACCACATTGTTTGCATTAAAAGTGCAAATGTTTATATTGGCTTCATAAAAAATATTTAGCCACGTCTTATTATAACGCTTATAAACTTGTGCATTATTGTATAATAAGAAATAAGGAAAACTTCATTTGTTACCTGATGTTGTGAACACCAACCTTCTGCTGCCAACACCAAAAAAATAGTAATGTTCAAGTTTGTTTTTCTCCCACTTTAATAAATCAGTAAATATTGTTGATTTAAAATAATATTTAATAGGTGACATTTATGTGAAATTGGTACCTAAGCACTTTTTAAAATATACAGAAACAAAGTCTCTGGAAATTTCGCATTTTATATTGAAGAATAACTTTATGCCAAAGCATATCTGAACATGAATGTAGCTTTTAAAATTTACATAATTCACTGTGCAGCTTTCTTGGAGTTTCTAGATGCCCTTTAGTAACATTTACTGGTCCATGAGAGTAGAATTGGGTTATCCGTCTTTTTCACCTTTGTGATTGATTGGTCTGAAATATCGTGTGTGTGTGTGTGTGTGTTGGCGAACTTTTAAAGTTAACTAGCAAGGCTTGCATTTGCGTGTGTTACAGAAGAATACCCAGTGTGTTTTTGAAATTAATATCAGGCCATATTGCAATCGGTCGTTATGTACAAACAGTCCTGCTGAAAAAAAAAAAAGTTTGCATGGTTTTCTACACTTTGCAAAAAGCCTTATTTGTTAGGCTGCGTTAAGTAATCCAAATGGTAACTTAATGTACGCTGTGTTCAAATTTTATAGACGCTAAGAGGGGGGGGGGGGATTCTTTCTGTATTTTGTAGTACTATTTCATGTTGAACATGGTTTCTGTTTTTGTTTTACGTGGCAGAAGGTTTGAGTGTGTAGTCTTTGAATCTGGGGCATCCAGTGTTTTGAGTACTGAGCAGATTTAGCTTTGTACTTGACTGCTTGACATCATTAAATGTGTATAAAGTTTATAAATGTGGCCTTTGTTTTCTTGGTGTATCCTTGTGCTCTTTTTTTCTTTCTCCTGTCTCACAACATCTGTGTTTATTTAAAAAAAAAAAACAAAAAAAACACATGCTTACGTTTTTCAGATGATTGCAAATGAAAGACTACAAGTGCCAACTATACAGTGCCTTTGACATTTTTTACAATTTGCTTGTGATGTTGGGTCATGGAGCTTAAAAGACTTGTGATTTTTCTTGTGAAATGACACAGAACTAGGTCACAGTGGTACAATGCAAACTGTATGTCAGAATTACTACAGATCAGGACGTGACCTATTTTAAAACACGGTCTAAGGTCAAAACTTTTGAGATTACATAAAACTGGAGTCTATTTCGCAATTTATTGATCTCTTTTTTAAAATCCAAAGAGTTGGATACCATTTGATGCGTTGAGAGCTGGCCATGTAATAGACATTATTTTTACGTGCCTGCTTATGGAATTGTAGTAAAAAAAAAAGTTTAAATAGTTGTGCAAAACAAAATCAAACCCCCCTGCCTCATTTGTTCTCTCTTAGAGGCAGGAACATGATCAAAACATTTTTTTTTTTTGCCCTTTTGACTTTTGTTTCATTTACAGTGACAGATGAAAGACACTGTGAGGACTTTTTCTCAAACGGCCCAACAGCAGAAATCCTCGACCACCACATCCACAGCGGCTCACCTGAGATCATTAGCACTGGAGGCAGTCAGGTGGAGCACCTGAAGTCTGTGAAAGCGGAGCAGTTCTATGACCACACCCTCTTCAGCACCATGCTTCTTTACCATGGATCGTGAAGTACAAAAATGATCTTCCTGACAGCTCTTCCTTTTCGCCTGAAACTCATCTAAGCCTAAACAAGCATTCATTCGCCTTAAAGCCACGGCGTGGTCACGTTCATTGAATTTCTTTGTTATTAACAGCAAAGCCACTGTTGTGGATGGGTCTGAAACTGCATTAATAAAGCAGAGTAAAAAGTGGATTTCTGTGTTGTTAAAGAGAAAAAAAGTTAATGTTTAGTTCTTGTTGTGATTTATGCTGCAAATAGCAGTGTTCTTTGAATACACTAAAGTAAGCATTTGAGATGAACCACTGCCAGTGCTGAAGTTTTGTTTGTCTCAATATGATGTTAAAAAATGGAAACACATAAGATGTAAATCATTAAAAGAAAGTTTTTCCAAAGTTTGATTTTTCTCCGTACATCTTGTTCTGCTTCCTGCCATAGATGGCTTGTGTAATAATGTGCATAGAGAACCATGGTATCTTACTTTCTTTTTCTATACATTAGATATCTACATTAAAGTTACTGGTGTGCTCGCTTAGTACAGAAAACGCCTTTAAAAGTTGCAGCCTCACGTGCTGCCACAGCTGTCACAGGGCCGACCTTCATCATAGCTGCGCAGCACAAACATCCCGTCATCGAGGCTACGTCACCATGGTCACGCCCCGCGACACCCTTAACTCGAATGGGCGGGGGAGAAAAGTTGATTCCAATTAAATAAAATATTGTATTAGATAAATCTATCGTGTTGAAATAAAGTACATTTTTATAGAAACTACTTATGCTAACAACTGCAACTGTCATTTCCATTCTAGAAATTTCAGGTTTGCTTAGTAATCGCAAATGTTTCCCCCCTTCCTTCTTGATGTGGTATCGTCCTGGTAAACCAGACCAGGCAAACCAGAGCGTCATATTAGCTTTATAGGACGGCGGAAGAGTCGGGCTCCGTTCTGTACGGTTTCTGTGAAGTTCTCAAATTACATTAACTATAATACAGCCAAATAAGCTCCTGTCAACGATTTTGCCTTGTCTGTACGTATTCTTCAAGTTAAACTATGTCAACCCCGGCCAGAAGAAGACTTATGAGAGATTTTAAACGGTGAGTTGGTGTACAGGAATTATGCCGACATCGTTAGCCGTTTTGACAATTCGGAGCTATCGTTATGCTAGCTTGTGTTAGCCCGATATAGCTAATCACTGTTTTTTCAGGATATAGTTCATTTATGAGTTCCCTGTGTAAAAACAACCACAAGGCAACCGCTATGCTTCTGCGAATGTGAATCTTTTATGTGATTTTTTTTTTTTTTTTTCCAAAGCGCTTCGTCTTACCGTGACGCTAACGGAGCTAGCTAATGCTAGCAGGTTGGTTGACTAAGGCTTCTGTCAACGTACAGCTCCTAGCTGCCTCTTTAAACCTTTTAGCTTTAAATGTGCTTGAGGAGTGGCCGGACGGACATTTTTCATGGTTTAAGCATATTTTTTCAACGCATTCAACCCAAGTACTCCACGAATGTATTCCTTCCGTTTATCTTATATTTCCGCTTGATAGTTGCGTTGTTAACCAGCGCAAAAGGTTCGACATCCCCACGGTCGAAAACTTACCAAAGTTTGAGTTAATAAGGTAAATAATAACGCCAAGAAGTGAAACGCGAATTAACAGAACAAAGTAAAATTATTATGTAAATTCCCGAGTAGAAAACAATATGTCAAAGGTAAGAAACAGTAAAACAAAGCGAATGCCAGGCCGTGCAGTGGCGTTCAGCTCCGTTTATAACCGCAATGTAACACTGTCCACGGAAAATGTTTTTGTTTTCTTCGTAAACGATCCTAACTGTGAGTTACTGGACCTCTTCGGGGTCCTTAAACGTGTTTTGATCTCACTGTAAATCGAGCCTCTGCTCTTTTGACTATGTCATATTTGAAGTATCAGTATTCAGGAATGTGAGGAGGTATTTCCAGGTGTTTGGGAGGAATATAGTTTGGTGTAGCCCAAACCTATTACTGATATGGCTTTTTAAATTATTTTTTTCTTTTATTCATGTTTAGTTTCATCTTCAGTGAATTTCGCGTATTTTTATCTTTATATGGAGGGAGCAAGATTTAAGTTCAGAATAAACACAACACTTTGTGATGGCAGCTGACTCAGTTATGTGGAGATAAGTGCCAATAAATGGGTAGTGATTGAGCAACTCACAGTAGAACAATTATATAATGTTTTTGAGGCTTCATTGCAAGTTAGGTAGTTAAGGTAATTTAAAATTTTAACAGCTAACTTTGAGCAGGTACAATATAAGCATCTTTGTAGCATATGATGTAAATTAACTAATTCTGTATTTAGTAAATAATAGTTCCTACAGTTTATCATTAATGGCACTGACACATTGTGTTAGGTTAGGAAGAGGAAACCATGGCACCAGCTGTGTTTCCAAGTACAGGTATGTTTTTTTTGACCTTATAAATGTGGGTGTGGTTAGACAATGAAAGGAGACATTTGATTGTGAAATGCACCTTTCTGTGGACTGAGTGGAGAAATACAGCTTCTGGTCATTACCTTTGAGGCCTTGAAACTTTGCTTCAGTGTATTCATTTACTTAACCTTTTGGGTATGCAGTCTACAAGAGGATCCTCCAGCTGGTGTCAGTGGTGCCCCTTCTGAAAACAACATCATGGTGTGGAATGCAGTCATCTTTGGGTAAGAAATTAATTTGGTTCTGAAGTGTAGATCTTATTTTTGTGTCCGAACAAATGACACAATATCACTTTTCTCTAAATTTACAGCCCTGAAGGAACTCCCTTTGAGGATGGTAAGTACCCCACTGTATATAGAGAGAAACAGAGTTAAATGTAGTAACTTAATCAACAATCTCCCTGAATAGAATTAATTGAAAAAAGACTCCTCAAGTCACTGCTCCAAAGTGTTCTCACTTGGTCTAAAATCTCATATGAATGTGTTCCTTTGTTTCAGGTACATTTAAACTCATTGTAGAATTCACAGAAGAATATCCCAACAAACCCCCTACAGTGCGATTTGTGTCAAAGATGTTTCATCCAAATGGTAAGAACATGATCACCTGCTGCCTGGTTATAGTGTTAGTGTTATTTGTGGCCTGTTAATAATTGTTTGTCTCTACAGTCTACGCGGATGGCAGTATATGTTTAGACATCCTACAGAATCGTTGGAGCCCCACTTATGATGTGTCCTCTATTCTAACATCTATCCAGGTAAGAAGTGTCAATATTTAACAGTAAAAGAACAGATTTCATTATTATGGCATATTATTGTAAATTTGATTATGGTAACCATTCATCAAGATAAATTTAAAAACATTAAGTGCATTTCCAATTGACTAATTATTGTGGCAATATTATAAATGTATAATAAAAATATGTATATTTTCCTCTGAGAAACAAAAAGCTGCTACTGCAAATTCAGGCCCATCCACTGAAACTAGGTTTAATGTCAGTGTGTAGGACTGCAGCTGACCACCCACTGATTGAATAATCTCCACTGATATCATCATATGAACCAAACAAATGTCCCAAATTGTAAGCTTCAACATATCGGTAACATCTGAGAATTTCTGAATATTGTTTTCTTATATATCAACTCATTTTTAATTTAATGTTGTGTTGATTCATTAAGTGCTGTTAATACATTAAAATAATGACTAAACAAATGATAGAAAATAAAATGTAGAATTTATAATTAAATTCAAAAGATTAGAGATTTTAGTTTGTAAAAGTACAGTGACAAACTGGAAAATTTTCAATATTGTGCAATGTTATTGCACAATAGCTAAAGGGCATGACAGTTTTGTTTTTTGTTCAATCTTTTAGGAGTACTGAGTAGATGAATGAGTTGATTCAGGTTTGTTCTTTTCCATTAAAATCTTCTCTCCCCCTGCAGTCCCTGCTTGATGAGCCAAACCCCAACAGTCCGGCCAACAGCCAGGCAGCTCAGCTGTACCAGGAGAACAAACGGGAATACGAGAAACGCGTCTCTGCCATCGTAGAACAAAGCTGGAGAGACAGTTGACCTGATACTTGTGATTGCTTCTCTCCCTCCATTGTTAAGCTGTGTGTACTGCAAGTTTTAGTGGAATACCTCTTAATTTTTTGACCCTCCCCTCTTTTAATTTTAAGCTTTTATGCACTTTACCCTCAACTTTCCATCATAAAACATCTTGTTCCTGCCCGACAAAGAGGGCCTTTTTGTTTTTTCTATTCTCGCCCCCTTTTAAAGTTCATCAGGGGAAATGTGCTGAATCTTGCCTTGATGTAATATCATTGTGGACTTGAGGGCCATTACTTAAAATCCTGGTGTGTTCCAACTTGCTCTAATAACTCCATGATTAATTATGTTTTGTGTCTCAAGAGGGTGCATCGTTAAGTCATGGGTCCTTTTCTGTTGTGAGCCTGATTTGTTGTCAGTTTATTTTCACAAGGCAGTTGGATGATGAGCAGCCGGAGCATCATGGACTACAACTAAGTCACCATTACACCGTGTCCTTTGCTGTGTTGTGAACTGTTACATGCATGACGGAGTGTATTCACTTTCCCGTTCACTTGTGTATATAAGAAACCTGCAACTTAAATTATGTACAGATTTTGCACTGGTTGTCCCCCATGTCACCTTTTCCAGTACTTGTAAATAAAAAAAGGCAAAGTCATCCTTATATGGATATGCATTTTCTTTTTAGTTGGTGCAAAAGTTATTTTACTTTACGAAGTTTGATAGGCATCTACACGTGTGTGTGTGTGTGTGTGTACATACACACACTACACATTAGTCAAACATTAACTATATACTGGTGTAAACTGGGACTTGTTGGGGATTAATGCTTCAGTGGGAGATCTACACTGTACATTCTCATTGTAACCTAAAACCCCTCTGAATACAAGTAATAAATAATCCACCACAAACAAGGATAAATGTTGGTAGCAACAATGGCCACTTGTGTAGGGTATGTCGTAGGCTCTACAGAAATTCATAGTCAAGTCTAAATCAGGCCTTGACTGGGAAAGTGGACCGTGGTAAAGCCAAAGTTCTCATAAGTTCTGTTTCTGGAGATGGTGATACCAGAAAATCCACTGTGTAAGATCTTATTTTGAGATCTTTGTTAGAGCAGCAAAATAAAATTATATATTCAATCAAAATTAAAATGCATACTCTCCACTGGCAGTTCTTTAAGTAATACTGCAGAATCATTAGCTCTTACCTAAAACCCATTAAATAAATCATCTCATTTTATCATAAAGATAGTAGCATTGTTGCTCTTGTACAATGTTCTAGTGAAATGCAGTAGGCCGCAATTCTGTTGTAATTACAGATCAATGATTACAGAAAACGATGCATGTGAAATCACTGCACAGTGAACTTTGAGTGTTGATTATACAGAACACAGAATCCATGTTTCTGTTTTGTTTTTTATTTGAGTTTATATAGTTAAGCTTGTGATGTTGCATGCAAGATGAAAACAAAGAGGGATGATGTGCAGGACAGCTTGTTACAAACATGCACATGGTTGCATACTGTACTACAGCTACTGTTTGTAAACAACCAGGAGGTGGGATTCTCATTTCTCAGGTACACAGCTGTTACAAAAATAACTATTTACAACACCCCTCTCTTCGTGGATTTTTTTTTCTTTTTTAGCAAACACTGTTAACTGTAAATGAAGACTAATATAGATAAAATTAAAATTTTCACACAGGAATGTTCATGGGGCCAGGTGAGCTACCTGTTGTAGGCCCTCTCCTTCTTAGCCCTTTCTAAGGCCTTGTCCATGGTCTTCTCATTTTCGCCTCTACACTTCGGGCAGTACCACTTGCCTTTGGGCTTATGATGGAGCCCGACGCAGGAGAAATGAAACCACTCAATAGGACATTCGTCATTATCGCAGCCAATCATCTCGCCGTAAGAAACCTGTTCGCACAGGCAATATGTTGGCTCATCCGGATCGATGGGCAGGTCTGGAGGAGACACTTCTCTCTCTGATTTTCCTTTTGACCTTTTCTTTTTCTTGGAAGATGTTTTGGCCTTCTTTTCCCGAGACGCCCCCACTCCCACTTCTTCTGCATGATCCAGACTCCCGTAGCTTTCCCGATTTTCTCCATTTTTCTGACGTCGTGAGCGTTTCCCTCCAGCCTTTTCTCCACCGCCTGAAGCTGATGTGACCTCATCGCGCTTCTTGTCGTGGTGACTGGGTTTGCCCACAGTAACTGTAGCTGATGTTGAGGACATCAAAGATGCTGCAGTGGTCGTCATGGAGGTGGCCGGAGGAATGTGACTTTCTGGGATTTCTTGAGAGGAAAGGAGAAGTTCTGAATGCCAGTCTATTTGTCGCGTTCGGTTCTCAACCAGCTCCACCTGGAAAAAAAAAAGAACGTTCATGTTTTGTATTTTTTCCAAGTTCACCTAATTTCTTTGACCATGTAGACTAAACCATGACACTTAAATAATCCTAAATACAAATCTATGTGAGAAACCCCAAACTGCATCAGTATCTGCCATATCTGTGCCCCGACAGAGCCAATCAACAGCTGAATCATTTTGCTTGAACTTGCACAAATAAAAGCTTCTTAAAGGACTCTCATTAACCGTTGTGAAGCCTAAATCCTTTTTGGTTTATGTTTTTGTTAAGAGACAATCTGTAGCTCCCTTGGATGCACCGTACGTTTTAAAAAGCCAACTCTGGTTAAGATTTGTTGAACATAAATTTTGCCTTCTTTGCTGAATTAACTAGAAAGAAGTTCATGCTTTCAACAGTTTAGGCTTAGCTGATGGCTAGGGGCTTACAAATGTTACTATAAACAGGTTTACAAAGGGTAAACCTGTGTTATAGAGGGAGGGATGCGTGCCATATGGACTAAAAGGATTTTAGCAGCTGTGTATCTGGTTCCACTCCCGGTCGCCCAGTCCTTCCCTGCATGTCATTCCCTCTGTACCCCATTTCCTGTTTATCGCTACTGTGCTATCCATATAAAGGCAAAAGCCTGAAAATAGTTTTTAAAAATATATAAATGTGAATGTTTATAGAGAAATTATAATCAAAGCTATCCAGTGTAATAATGCATCACAAAAGGAACACAGCCCAACTGAACTTTGACATACCAAACATGCCAAACAGGAAGGTCAAACATAGTGTTATGTTTCTGGTAACTGTCTAGCTTGTATCTACAATAGACTTATTTCATGTTTACTGCTGGAGTCTTGTAAATGTTTAGTGTTTTTTTTTTTTCTTTCTTTCTACTACAGATTTCCAAAAAGAATTTAAATGTAAAGCTCATTCAGTCCTGATACAAAAGACCTCTAAAAAGATCCATAAAACCCATTTTCTCCTTTTCCTGTAGTTAGGGTAGGCGTTCTTGCACATATGTCACAGAAGAAGAGTAACGTAGCTTCATCAATGCACACATTAAGACCTGACAGCTACTTTTATTGTCCAGTTTTTCTTCCACATACCATTTGACCAGCAATCTGGATCTTTTCATCTCCAAGCTCCTGACTACGAATTAGTGCCCTCTGAATAGACAACTGAAGCTTGCGCCTCTGAAGGGAGTCGGATTCACGGCGATACCGCTCATAAGCATCATCAAGCTCCTTCAGAACATCTGACAAAAAGAAGAAGAAAAAAAAGATTCAGGGAAAAATAAGAACAGAAATACACCGCATGTTCAATTGTATGACATCAAAGGTGTTTTATAAAGGTTCTATAAACCCCTGACTATGAGCTGTTGTCTTCACCATCTTCCTATTACAAAGTTAAAACATCTGTCATCATTCAAACTTGCTTGCTACTGTTAAACCATAAGTTCCAATTTATTAGGTTATTATCAGCTAAAACTGTAAAAGAATGGCCAAAAACATCACACTATAACAACGTCTACATTGATGATTCTAACACGTGGAGTTTGTGATGTGCTTGTACTTAATTTGAGAGGTGTATATATTTGTTTTTGTTTTGTTTTTTACCCTCATTAATACAGACGGAGCAGCAGCATGACTACGGGTTGAAGAGTAAGAAGAATAAATCATTGCAAGCTTTTGGATTACTTTGGATTTCATTCAGACAGTTGGCACAATGTCAGGCAATATTGCTACTCAAGCATTACTGCTACATTACAGTTTTAATCAAAATCTTCTGGAAGCAAGTGTCACTAAAGTTTACTGTAACTAAATAAACACTGTATTTTGATCATGTATTACGTGCTTAAAAATGAGATTAAACTGATTGCCAGAGCTGGTTAGCAACTGGTGCATATATTATAGTAATGTAGTTATACATAGCATGTACATGTTATTTATTAATGTCATATGCACTACTATTTTGTAGTGCATATGGGACCGTTTCTCTTTTGCTTAATCTCAATCTTATGTTTTATTTTTTATTTAATGTCATTTCTTAAATTACTTTATTTCATCACTGTTATAAATAAAATTTTGCACCACCTCACATAATAAGCCCTTCAGTATGGGACTGTACTAAATACAAATCTTTTATCCAACTATTCTCTTCTGCTCATCCAATTCAAAATCACAGAGGTGCTGGAACTAGCTGTCATAGGCTGAGAGGCGAGGGACACCTCAGATAGGTCACCAGGGCTAAGACATGGAGCTCACAACACATCAAGCTCACATACTGTGAATTTGCAATCACCAATATACTTAACCTCGTGCATGTTTTACGACCAAGGTAGGAAGTACTGGTAGGGAGGCCAATGGGGAGAACATGCTAACTCCACATAGAAAGGCCTCAGACTGGATTCAAACCAAGGATTTTCTTGTGAGGCAGTAGTGTTAACCCACTGTGCCACGGGATATTTTGTATTTGTATTGTTTATGCAGCTGTTGTAAACAGTGATTTCCCTTGTAGGATAAAGTATCTATCATACAGTATTTAATCGCCCGTTGCTAAGTATATAATACAGCAACTGCTAATGTAGTACATACAATAGCAATTATTACACTTGTACACTTGTGTGGCTGTAGGTTAACTCTATCTATTTGTTCACAGGTAAAATCCACACCTTAAATCACAGATCTTTCTAGGCTACATTAAATTTAATGTGATTGTACTTTTTTTTTTCAAATTTCACCATGAAACCTAAACAAATGAAAACATCACAGAGTAATATTTACCTTGATACTTGGCATCAATTTCCTTCATGAGTGACACGCTCCTTTGCAAATCAAAAGGAAGGGACTCCACCAGGTCCAAATACTCCTCCACATAGTTCACAACAACATGACCTGGGTCACCATTGGTCGGGTTGAGCATTGCGGATCCGTTTCCCCGTCGGAGCACTCCTACACCAGCACCTGTTAACAACAACATTAGCTTTTTCACTGCTGAATCAAGTTTGCACGTAAATATTACTTCACTGTCTCAAACGTTTTTGATTATGAACCATCATAACGTGTTTTCGTCGTGTTTACTAACACTTGTAATCATGAATCAGTTCTGGGCTGCAGGCATGCAGAAGAGAAGACAACTGATCTGCAGTCAGCCATACTGATGAAACTGCTACGTGTACTGCGAATGTGCCAACTGTTAGCTAACTCTAACTACCAATGCAAGATCTGCAAAGAAATACAAGACCCGATGACTTCCGGTGGATAGCTGATAACTTGAAGTTGCTCGTATGTTCACTGGGGTGTCCTTATTACAAGGTCTTCACAACTACAATGGAGCAGACAACTGTAATGCTAGCTAGCAGTGTTTACCGGGGAACTGTAATCATCCTGGCTATGTGGAAGAATCACAGACGGATATGCTATCACGAAGCCAGCGACAAACAACCAGACACAAGTGAAGTGCTGTGCTTGAATATTTCATAAACAACAGCAGCCGCCCTCTGTGTGTCCAATGCTTGCCAAAGCTAACTACAGCAGCTATCCTACCCTGCTACTGCTGAGTCCATTTTAACGTCAAGTAACGAGTCCCAACTTTTTCCAGTTTGCAAGTTTATGACTCTCTTAGTCTACACCAAACACTTATAAAAATAGGATTTTCAAAATGTGGCGTTAACGGTGCAAGTCGCTGCTAAACGTTTTGGAAAGTTACCTCTTAATTTGACAAACACAACGCTTTGAACGACGGTCACCGAAGTGAATACGTTTCACCTTCAACACATTAAGCACCCACTGAACATTTACGGACTATTCTAGCTAACACGACGCAGACAAACAGAACAGTCTTTTACTGCTTTGGCACTTTATTTTAACACGTTGGCTTTGGTGTGTCTGTTAGCTGGATTAGCCGGCTAGCTTATAACAATACTAAACGAAATTCGGCTCCAATCCTCACGGAAACAAATAGCAGAGACCTCGCCACACTCATTTAGTTGCCATTTAAGCAGAGGGTAAGTGAACATACCTGTGAATGCTCCGAGTTAACCTTACAGACTCTGTGATGCTGCTGTGGGTCTTGTTGCTAACGCTAGGTTGTGTGTGTAACTACGGTGCACACGCAGCAACGGCGCTAGCTGTCGGCTAATTCAGCTATGCGCATGCGCCGCATACTTTACACGAATCACACACATCTCACTCTTCTGCCTTTAGGTTTACGATTACGATGCTGCAACCAACCAAATCAATCTTTGTTGTCCAGCAAGTATCAGTTTTCATGCAAGTTAATGTTCCCCACTGACTCTATAAAAAAAAAGTCACGTTTTCTACAGTCACTCACCCAGTAATACTGCCATGACACATAGATGGGTTTTAAGAACTTGGTCAAAACAAACAAACAAACGGGAAAAAAACCCACACACAAAATCACATTTATAATTTATTTCAAAACGTATACAGGTTTCTGGTTTAGTGTGAGCCCCTTCATCCTAATGTCTCAGTCTCTTTGGTGGGCTTGGTGAAGGCATTTATTATTCAACTAGTGGTTTTCTTTTTGTTACATTTCCATTAAACACAACACAAACAACATGTCAGTGTGTATATTTTGCACCAGATTTCGATTCCAGGTTCAAAACAGTCATTAAAATTCAGCTTAAGAAGAACATTTCTTTCAATCCCAAAGAGGCTGTGTTAGGAGCGTAAAATTATTTCTCTTTATACAACTGTTTGCATCGCTGACTGTTTTTAGCTTTCGAACAGCTTTTTGAAGGCTGAGCCGATCTCCTGGATCATGTCTGAGGTGGTGGTGGACCTGCCGTGCTGCTGGAATGCTTGACTGTTGCACTGCCTGGTGAGCGAACAGGCACCAAATGCAGCAACCACTGATGGATTCACACTACAGGGGAGCAAAGGGGGGGGGGGATATACATCCAAATAAAGTATCATGTACATTTCTCCTGCAAACATCACACTTTATGCATGCATTACATAAAAAAAGCAAAAATTCCTCTTTATTTAGAAGTGGTCAGAACACTTGGTGATCATTTTTATACACTTTCGGCATGCAAATAAGCGCATTCTATAGGTAATATGTGTAAATATTAAAAAAAAATATATATTATTTTTCATGCATTGAGCCCTGAAAAGCTTGGCCTATATATTCATTCAAACATAGCAAAAAAAGCAAAAATCATGCCTTCACCTTCTGATCATTCCTGCTGCGGAAGCAGCATGGGCCCAGTGTGCCAGCACTCCCATAGACCCAGAAAGGAGATCCCCCTGTCCACCGCATCGTCTCCCACTGCCTTCTAAGCTGCATGAGTACACTACAAACAGTGGTACACAACACAAGGTCACAAAAAGATACTCCAAAGCATCTGAGAATAAAGGTGAACGATCAGCTGGAAGAAATTAAATCATGTTCTGTTTGATGCCAACCTTTGCTGCCATCTGTGATGAAATCCTGCTCCCCCTTCAGCACCAAGGTGAGGTTGCCCATAGCTACACTGAGCTGCATGACGCTTCGCTGATAATCACTGCTGTCCATGGGTTCATGGTGCTAACGCACACAGATGAGGTAAAAAGACACATCAGCATAGAGGATCACATGTAATTTGCTGTCAACTAGTGAGTGGGACTGAATTGTGCCAAGAAACTTACCAATGCCTCATACAATCGAGTGAATTCCATAAAGTTAGGCGTAAGGATGCCCTTCTGGTACCCTTGGATAACAGATGGTTGCTGTGTAATCAGCCATAATCCGTCCTGTTAAAAATGATCACACACACACACTATGTATGACTTAGCAAATGAAACGCCATCTGCTCCACAGCTGGGACTTATCAAGACTTACTGCATCAATGACTATGGGGATATCTCTTGCTTTCGTTTTCTCAATGACCTCCTGAAATAGAGAGAGAGAGCACAGGGTCTGTCTTTAATAAGCCTTCCGTTGGGGTGGGAAAAAAAGAAGAAGTAATTTATCAGCCACCAATAACACTTGTGCTATATAACAAGTGTTAGCAATAAGAATAGTCCGCCATGCTTATGCAGAAGTATCTAGCAGAGTAGCCCAGACTGTGTTGAGTGCAAGGAAGAATGAATATGCTCCACGTGCCTTTGCTGTTTTCAATAATAAGTCTTCTCTTCCTAAGCCTGGACCCACCACAAGTCCATGTAGTCTCGGAAGCCATTTTTCTATTTCTTCCACCGCGTTAGGACTGTCCCTTCATTCACACACATACACACACACATTGTCAGACATGCTGGAATGGACAGTTTAATCTTAAAGTTTCCATTAGTTTGCAAGGCAAACACGCACACACAAAGTGAAGACTGATAACACTGTAACAGGTCTCTGAAGTGAGCAAACCCAAATAGAAAGCAGTCGATGTTAATGTTTTCTGTAAGTGCCTCTTGTAGAGAAATGAGCCTTTTAACAGATTTTTGCTATTCCAAGCTAATAATGGCTTTCTAAGAGCACACTGGCACAGGCTCACCAAACTGAAACGCAGTCATTAATGTTATTGTAAGGTTCCCAAGCCGCTCCAGCCACGACAAGTAAGCGTGAGCTGTGAAGGTTTGTACTGTCACACTGACAGAATACCCAGAACTATGACACTACCCGTTCATGATCTGACAAATTTCAGAAATTTAAATATTTAGGACAATGATTACAGAATCATTGCGAGAAAGCAGCATGTTAATTATAACACGCAACCTTTAATAGAACGGAGTAGAACGATAATAGTGAAATGCAGAATTTGGCTCCTAATAACATTACAACTCACAACAAAAAAGAAGACGTGCGCAACTATTTATTTTGAGAATCTTACACCTCGGCACAAATCCTGGGTAAACTTTGATTTTTTTGCTTGCAATAAGACACTGTGTCACATTTGTGAATGCATCCAAATAGCAAATACACACCATTGTACTCTCAATGATCCAACTGCTACCAGCTACCTAAAATACTACAGAAGGACTATTATTGGCTCAGTACTTACAGAACTGGATGGACTATGAGCTCAGGGCTGTATGATTTGATTACAGCTGCAGCATCTTTGGTGCAGAACACGTGAGACAAGTCAGCTCCCTGGAGACGAGAAAAGCACCTTGTTACTTGATAATTTAAAAAAACAACAACACACAATTAGAAAAAAAAAAAAGGGGGAAAAAAAAAATGAATGGACAAAACTGATAGTCAAGCATTACTGCCTACCACTTTTAAAGCAGAGATGGCAGCAAAGTAAGGAGCTCCAGTGTAGCTTTAGAGATAAGAGATGAAGAGAAATTAGGGCAAATGTTCCACTGAATTAGTTTTTTTCTTTTAAATCATGCAGGAATCTTTTCTGCAACATACTCTTGACATCCTCCAATGATCCCAATACGTCCATCTTGTCCCTTGTGTTTTTTGGATGTCAGCGGAGGGACTATGTTCTTTACCAGTGACAGGATGTCATCCTCCATACCTCTGTGCGACGTGGAGCCCAAACCGTAGAAGCGCTCAAACACTGAGGAGATAAACAAAGTGAGAGTGTTCAGCATACGAGCTAGTTTCAAACCACTGTGGACAACAACAACACACTCACACGATCCAAAATAAGAATAATAACTGAGTGTGATCTTTCACATTACAGCTAATCTGCCTTCAGGTTTCTCTCCACATCAAGGCTTCACGCGTAGCACAGGAACTAAATACCTAACGCCTGAGGGTCTGCGCTCAGAAATGGATTCTGCTGTGCGAGAGAGTCTGTCTGGGGCGAAGGGCGTTTGGGAAGACTGGAGTGGCCACGTGTATGTGACGGGGAGGTACTGGAAATGACCGGAGCGGGGCCAGGATTCGTCGTCTTGGACAGAGCAGATGCTGAGCCGGGTCTGGCAGAGGAGATGCTGGCGAACATCTGGCCAAGCATCTGAAGCATGTGCAGTTCCCGGGCATGCTCAGCTTCCCGGCGCCGGTCTTCTGCTTGCAAGCGCTGCTCTTCCATCCGGTAGAAGTTGTCCTCGGCTTGGGCGCTCTGCTCCAGGAACTGCTCCATCAGCTTCTCCATGGGGAAGTTGGCGCGTCGCTTCCTGGGCCGTTTGGGTGCTCTGGCTGACAAACAGCTGGCCGACTGGCTGCTGTTAGGCGGCTTCGCACAAGTCCCTGAAGAGGAGAAGGGTGTGACATTATGTTAGCACACATACTCGAGTCACACTCGAGGCACTGAAACATGATAAAGCCACAAAAAAGTGACAGTGGATAAGGTTGGACTTACCATTATTCCCCACTGTCACTTTAACCGGAATGGGGATGGGAACAGTTGGGTATTCCAGCTTGACTTCAGTCTCAGCGGGATAAGGACACTCCCCTGTGCTCTCAGAGTAAGCATCCTGAGCATCTTCCCCATCCTCCTCCGGGCCATCGACGGCCTCCTCTCCTCCCGCACCGCTGTCTATAAACTCCTGGGCGTCCATACTCGGCCGGTTACTCAAAATCCTCTCCATGGTGTCATAAAACTTGCAGATCTTGTGATACTGCCCATTATTCCGCAGATTGCCCTCCTTCGCCAACAAGTACTGCCTCTTGAGGCTTTTGATCCGCACCCTGCACTGCTCGGGCGTCCTTTCAAACCCCATGGCTCCCAGCCTCCGGGAGACGTCGCGGTACACGAAGCTGTTTCGGAAGTTTCCATCCAGCGCCGCCTGGATGTCCTGCTCTCCCCAGATGTTCAGCAGCGTCCTCGTCTCCACGTCCGACCACAGGAAGCCCCGCGTTGTGTTCGCTTGCATAGCTGATCCAAAACAGGCCAGCTCCCGGCGTAACCTCCACCCCCGGGGAATAAGTTGATTGGAGATGTTGACAATGCGGATTATGACGGCCGTTTGCTCTGGGTCTCTGCGCTCAGCCGCATCAACGCCGCGGACCACCGTCAGCCCAAACAACGACAAACGGCCATTTCGCTAGCTCAGAAGGACCAGCCGGGGTAATAATTTTGGTGTTAAACTTGAAGATCATCACAACGTGTGCAGGTCAAACTATTTGTAAGCTAGCTAAAAGCCTAGCCTTCTGTGTTTATCCCATTCGTGTCGTTGTCAAAATGCGTAACGCTGGGATAAACCGACAGGAGATCGGCTACAAGAGCCGTTTTGAAGCGGTAACGCTACATCGAGTAAATGTCCAAACTGACCTCTGATCAGTCCTTTGAGGTTAACTTCACCTTTCTCCGCCTGGTCCCCCGCCCCGCGAACTCAAGTCTGCGGGGTCCTAGAGACCCACCCCGCCTCAACAACGAGCCAAACTGTCAGCTGGTCGGCCAACATGGAGAGCACTGGACGACTCTAACGGCTCAGCTAACGTTACAGTCTAAAGCTAGGTTTTAATGAAGTAAAACTTTGAGATAACTTCCGTCTCTTTTACCTTTCTCGTTTAAACAGGCCAAGGCGGCGATAAGCGACAGTGCAACTGGGATCGAGCAAAAAGCGAGCGCCTGAATCTGTTGAGGCATGTTCTCATTGTTTGTCTGTCTGCAGCCACCGACTCTCGGAGCTTTATCACGGGCGACAGAGCCCTCTGTGGCACTCAGCTGTCCTTACCTAAACTGCAGCTGCGCTTCAACGCCGGCAAGTGAACGCAAGTGAGCCTGATCATGGGGCGCCCAATAACCCAGTGCAGTACTACAGGAAGCGTGTGATGCCTTTAAAGGCTGCTCGGACACTCCTACATCCAAGTGGGCTGAGGGTGAAATCTGCTGTCGACGAGCCATCAAACCGGAAGCAGTTTTAAGCATGCGCTGCTTTCAGTGACCACTAGATGCTTGGGATATTAAATCACAGTAGAGAGGTGGTCAGTAGGGCCGGATTCTGAGACAACAAGCCCTCCTCCATAGTAAAATGAAGCACACATCAAAATAGACACAGAAGAGTAATAAGGTGCAGATGTTTTTAAATTTATTTGCAGTTTGCATCTATTTGTGCTGGTTTTAATGGGGTTTTCAGCCATATTGCAAGTATAATTGTCCGTTTGCATCTGTTTTTAGAAGTTTTGTATTGTTTAATACTCATTATTCAACCCCTCTGCCATAAAGAACTTCAGGAGGTCAGTCCTACTATTCACTATGAAAGTGTAGAGGTGGTGACAGGCGAACACAGGTGAACCGTCAGGCATAAGATTCCATACACACATATTTCTGTAGCACAAAAAAACAAATTTAAGAAACATGTAAAAATGTATTTTATGTAGAAAATGTAGCATATTTTTATTTATCAAGTCTTCATTTCTAAACAAATATAATATCACCCTTAAAACTACAATTGAATTCATAGATTTAATGCATAATTTAAAATAATTTGTAAATGTAACTAACTTTCTTCTGGTTATTGTTATATTTATTATGAACAGATCACATGTTTCAATCGAGGCAGAAACACGATTGCAAGATTATTGAATATCTTTTTACTTTCTTACAAATATCAGTCTACATTTTAGGCAGGCCATTGGCATAAAGTGAATGAATATTTATTTCTCAGCTAATAATAATAATAATAACAATAATGATAACAATAATAATGTTTTTGGTCCAGATTTTAAAGACCACATTGGCATTTTTTAGCCATTTGTCTCAGCTTAACAACGAATATATATATTTTTTTAATCCTCCAAACTAACAGAAAAACACAATTAAGCGACACGTATACCACTAAGAGAGCGTAAAATCCCAGAAGAATGTGTGTTATGCTCAGTTTGAAAACTAACACCCGCCCACCGACTAATGACAAATCGGAATTATAGCCAATTTACTTTTCGCCCTGGGTTTTGTCTGGTAGGCATAAAAAAACCTTCAGGCTTGACCGTTCAAATCACACTTAAGCCTTGGAGACCGCTACTAACCCCACACTAAAGGCATAATTGCAACCATTAGGAATGCTTTGAGGAGAAGTATATTATGTAGTATTTGCTGTCAGTGCATTTTAATGAAAGAATAAGAATAAGAAAATCAGACAGGGGTCTTTGTAGTTTCAATGCAACTCTGTCCCTTTTTTCGTCATTGTGTGGAAAATTGTCCTACTCAAGAGGCTGCCCTCTAAGGCAAATGTGAACTTAATCTTTTTTAATAATACAAATATCGACTAAGTAGTTTTTATTTATGACTATTTCCCAGCAGTCTATATCGCCTATACACCTCAACTTATTTGACTTAGGCACGGTTATGTTTATTATTAATAATAATAATAATAATAATAATAATGATAATAATGATGATGATGATAATAATAATAATAACTGAACTTGAAAAACTTGAAAATAGTCGTTTTGTTCCCACTGTCCACTAGAGGCCGCCCACGTCCTCCTCCACCTGGCAGACACGGCTCGGAGCAAAATCTCCTCGCGGGTCTGCGGCTCGTCATCTACTTCCTGTTTTACCTCAGTGACTTTTTGAAGTTCGGACTTGGACAGCAGATTTGAGAATGAGCTAACACCGGATAGACACGTTATCAGAAGTGAACTTTCGTTCAGAAAATGGCGTTTGTCAGAGGAGTTCGCGACCAGCCTGCGATGTTTTTCACGAGCTAGAGCGCGTCTTCGCTCCGAGCAGCAGAGAAATAAAATAGCGGGACCCGAACAAGCCAGCGTCATGCCCGAGGTGTCGAAGATGAAGAAGCCCGACGTCAAGATTGTTCTCCTGGGAGACATGAACGTGGGGAAGACGTCGCTGCTCCACAGGTACATGGAGAGGAAGTTCAAAGAGACCGTCAGCACCGTCGGAGGGGCGTTTTTCCTCAAACAATGGGGACCTTACAATATCTCAATATGGGACACAGCTGGTAATCCATCATTTACTCTTCTTTCTTTTCCCAATGTTTACTCTAGACTCTTATCGTGCGTCCTTCCCGTGGTTCAGTGCCTGTTTACCTGATAAGGAATGATCTGTTCACCTGAGATAATCACTGCCATGTGACCTCTCTCTGTGTGTTCAGACGGCCTAAGGTTTTAGTCTGACTTTTATTCGCTTTAGTCACTTTTTAAAAATATTTCTAGAGTCGATCTTATCGTAAAAGCTGACCGAGTTCCTCAAAAATAAGCGTGGTATTTATTGATCTGTGGGTAGATAGGAAATAAGTGGGGTTTTCATTTGGTCTGCATGGAAAAAAAGTCAGTTTCACTTCCCCTTCATGGGACTACTTTAATATTTAAAGAAAATACGACTTTTAAGTGACATATTAAAGAGATTTATACCATAAAATTAAAAAGAAAAATCAAGATAAGGAGTATTTCATGTTACAGTACAATCATGATGCGTTACTCACGATGATGATGATGTTATCACAATACTGCACTGTAAGCATGATGTATTAAAAGCGACACCAGGATATCTTTGCAGTTAGTTGGGCTCAAGGGAGAAAAATACCTCGGGGAAAAAAACCAAAAAGTAGGGATTAATTTCTCATTTATTCATTTATTTGAGAATCTCAACCACGAGGAGTCCTGAAGAAGTAACTTTGGTATATATTGTCCCACCAACATCAGAAACACGGACATCTGTTCTGGGTATTATGCAATATTAACGGTAATTGTGACATAAAGATCTGTCAGTCAGCTATTCTGGAAAACAAACCAGTTTTTTGGGTTTGTTTGTTTTGTTTTGTTTTGATAAGTGGGCTTTCAAAGAGCAAGAGAATATCAGTTTTAGTTTCTTATCATCACAGCTAATGGCAGATATTTTAATCATGAAGAATCAAAACTGTATTAATAATGAATGTAACTGATTAATCCCTTTTAAAGTAACACACACACACACAAAAAACCCCACAAAAAAACAACTTCTCTCTTTAAAACTCAACGGTGCTGCCAGAAAATCACCCACTATGCAGGCAAACACCCCCTGGACAAACCCCACATGTTTTTACATGCTGGCCTTTGTCCTAATTTACTGAAAAATGCTCCATTTCTTAAATCAGTTCCCATGTTCACCTCCTGTGTGCTGAACAAGGAAAGAAGCATGTTTTGTCTTGACTTGTATTGCTCAATTTGTACGAGTGTGACCCGATAGAGAAACTATCATCTGGGTACTTCTGCAGAAATGGTCACATGTATTTGTACGTGGGATAGAGGATTAAGAAATTACAACCACTGCTTTTCTGATTTGGTGGAAAAGTGTAAATGAATTTGGAGCCCCTAAAACTAGACTGTGTGCGTTCAATTATGCTTTGGGCTCCAGTGCTGAGGGTATTTTTTTTTTTCTTAATAGTAATTTTTTACCAGAAAACTAAACTTTACATTTAATATGAGGAATGTCAGACTTATTTTACATTGATTTTAGTTGGGCAAGACCAGTGAAACTCCCTTTTCTGTCAGTGTAAAGAAGTTTAAGTTTACATTTAATCACTGAGCTATTTTAACATAAGAACAAGAACTGTGATTTTATTTTTTTTTCTTTTGGAAAAAAAAAATCTCAGTTTTTCTGTTTGATTAAAAAAATGCTGCTTTGGGCTTAAATTTTAAGAAATAAATGTGTAAAATTACAGAAAAAGTTCCATTAGCTCAGTGTGCAGACTGTCCTGTAATTAGAAAATTAGAAAAATTTTTGTTAATTGATAATTTTTTTTTTAACGCAACGTAAAAATCTGAAATTAGTATAGTAAATATTGAAGAAAAAAAAACCCTATAGCTTTCTATTATTTCATTGTGTATCTATTACTTACTTACATTGGTGTAGTATGAATCGTCATGGGAACGTCTTTTCTTTAAAGTTGGAAAAGCTGTAAAAAGAATTCTAAAGTCTAAAATTGATGTCATCCTTCCAAATTTCAAAAGCCGTTCAATAGGCCAGATTGGAGTGTTTTGCAGGCCAATTCTGGACCTTGAGCCTTATGTTTGGCACCTCTGTTTTATATGTTGTGTCTGAAATTGTTCACTTATTTGACAAACAGCCACTGAAGTTTTAATTTGAAATCAAAAGGAAAGTTTTTATTGTGACTCTCTAACCTGAAAATGAAAGCATTATTAGTACAACTCCAACAGTTTTCCTGCTGACTAAACTAAAATGATTACTGACCGAGTTAAATGTAGGTCAGTCATTATATTTCTGTCTGCACAATAGTAAGTGAAATATAGGTCAGTTCTTCAATTATTTGTCATTTATTAATGCACCAAATAAATAACACCCTTCATTATCGAGGGTTTCTCATAGGCAGAGCCAGCTTGTCTTTTCTCTGTGATATTGAATATTGTGTCACAGTGTATTCAGATAAACTCATTTGGCCTTTTCTGTTGGTCGTGACAGGAACAATCCAGTAACTGCTGATGAATAAGCTCAGCGCTGACTGTATTCAAGTGTTGTGTAAACAAGAATTAGGGCAAACCTTCTTAGGCAAATATGTAGTTCACAGAAATGGAGCTGGTGAACCATCGAGATAAGGAAAGTATGGCCATGTCACCAGTGAGCCATTTCCTGACTGTGCTCCCCAACTCCACGACCTCTGTGTCAAGTCCCTGTTGAGTGCAGTTAGCGCGGAGTCATTTCAGTTGTTGCAGATATTTCCTTATACACCCCAAAGCTGTGATAGTGTGAAAGTCCTGACTACTGTTGTCCTTATTTTTGTTAATCTGTAAAACTCTAAGCTGGCTGCTTCTTTACTAGAGTCTTTTCAGTTACATTCTAGTGTGCGGTCCTTCATGCTGCCTGGCCTCTTCCTCTTAAAAGTCACATGATGAAGTTATGACAGGAGGAATTGAGTCCCCGTGCTTTAACCTGTCTTTTCCAAAGTTGCATGTAGCAGTATTTTCCCAGAGTAGCAAGAGAGCTGAGTAAGTTGTTGTACATTCCTGCCATTTGAGCTGACGACATGAAAAAGAATTGTTTATTTGTCAATGAGAAGGGGGGGAAAAAAGAAAAAAGTACCGTTTGCTGCTTTTCTTTTTCATATACGAGTCTGTCATCAGTATCTTTAACTTTGGGATTGATGGCTAGGGAAAACAAACTAATAAATCATCAATCACTTGATTAAAAAAACACAGCAGATGCATAAATACTGTTTCCAGGTTTTGTATAGCTAAGTAAGCACGCTAACAAAACAGCTTTGCTATAAATCCTTCTTTGTGAGGGTTAGAATGTTCAGTTATTTCCTGAAATGGTTTGACAAAGGCTGCAAAGCACGGTGGTTAACACTTTCACCTCAAAGCAACAGCAAGGAGGTCCTAGGTCTGCATGTTCTCACCGTGTCTGCGTGGGCAGGTTTGTTAGCCCTGCGGTCGACATCCGACTTGTCCGGGATCTACCCTGCGCTCTCGCCTGTGATAGCTGGGATGGGCTCAAGCCTCACCGTGACGCTGAACTGGATAAGCAGAAAAGATGGATGAATGGGTTTGATAGGGGCAGTTACTGTTCTTGATGGTAACTTTTAAGGCAGTAGATCGTGGTGCTGTTAAAGTGCATTATTTGCCTTCAGCAGCAAAACATTCCAGGCCGTTTAAATCCACCCACTCCTGTGAGTTGACTGATTGGCATTCTGATATAAAACGACTGTTTGTGAATGGAAAAATCCCCCCAAAGCCACACACAAAAAAAAAAATGGTCTCAGCGATCTTTTTAAGAGGAGTTTCAGATTAATACCTTTGTCAAACATTGGACTTACGAAGCAGCCTGGCTTTGGTTGCTTTGTCATATTCCATTTTATACAAACATATTTTTTATGTCAAAGTAATGCAGAACCACACTGTTCAGCTCGGCTGTCATCTGTTTACTTTCCCCTCACTTGTTTACAACTATCAGAGGAAGAGAGAGGGGGCTGCAGTTATCTTTGAACCGCTAACTGCCGTTCTGCCATAATAAAATAAGAATAATATGTTCAATCAAATATTAATTATGCAAGTTCATCGATGTTTAAACATCTAGTTACGTACATTTCTAGTCTCTAGTAATGAAGTTAAGTTCAGTTTTATTTATATAGCGCCAAATCCCAACAGTCGCCTCAAGTTTCATTCTAAGGTAAAGACTCAACAATAATATGAAGAAAAAACCACAACAATTAGTCGACCTCCTACCCTTGAATTGTGGGTTAGGCTAGGAAGAAATATGAAAAGCTGCAACAACAACAAAGATCCTAAAATATCTCAGCGCACCCACTTGTAAAACAGTGCCCCCTGGTGGGGAAGGGTTTTGTTAAAGTCTGTAGAGGTTAATTAAAAAAAACAACTTCAAATAAAAGTAGGATTTATTAGACTTGTTAGATTTAGTGAGGTGTTTCTCAGTGACAGCGGAGTATGTGACCAGAACGTTCCCACAGTCCACTGGATTCACACAATGCGCCCTTTCAAGCATTCTGCATATTTCAATAACAAAGATTGTTTCTGTTTTCAAACTGCTGACTGTCACACAATGTCTTTCCGTTGCTCGTACAGAAAATCTTTTTTCTTTTTTTTGAAAAACGAGTGCTCGAGTTGAGTCGGTACTCAGACTCTTTTGACCTGCCTTTGTCTCCTCAGGCCGGGAACAGTTCCACGGTCTAGGATCCATGTACTGTCGAGGTGCAGCCGCAGTCATCCTCACTTACGACGTCACCAACTGGCAGAGCCTAGCCGAGCTGGAGGAGCGCTTCCTGTCCCTGACTGACACCGCTAACCATGACTGCATCTACGCCTTAGTGGGAAACAAGGCGGATCTCACAGACTCCAAAGCCCAGCTATGCCAGGACTCAGATGGCCTGGTCAAGGACCGAACGGAGTGCAACGAGGAGTGTGAGGTGCCGTCTGGTTGTCCCACGCCGCCGGCCTCCCCTACATCCCTACCTGGCGTGATGCTCCGCAAGCAGGTGATCAATGAGGATGCAGTGACTCTTTATGGGAGAATACTGCGCTATAAGGGCCTGGAGGAAAAGAGTAGCTTGCCAGCAGAGAAGATGTGCTTTGAGACGAGTGCCAAGACCGGTTATAATGTGGACACCCTGTTTGAGACGCTGTTTGATCTGGTGCTGCCTTCCATTCTAAGGAAGAGGCAAGAGAATCAGCAATCTCCTACTGTGGATCTAGAGGAATGCAGGATGGTCGGCAGCAAGAAGGGAAGATCTGGCTGCTGTTAGGGGCCAAGGAGAGGTGAGGAAGAGGAGGCGGAGGCCACCTGTAGGCTCATTTTTAAACCAAAGGCAATCACCAGGATAGTCTGACGACCAAATGCATTCTGTGATGGTACTTTTCCTTTCCTTTTTTCCTCTTGCCTTAACTGAGACCAAATCGTGTTAATGACCTCTTGGTAAAACACACATCTGATGCTGTGAAGATCATAGTGTCCAGAGAGATTTTTCCCATATTTCTTTGTAAGGAAGGGACATAAAATGCACGGCGCATTATCACTCTTTGTTTCTGAAACTTTCCACTCTAATGACTCGAACTGCACTAATAGCCCAAACGTGCTCCTGACGACACAGATTAGAAGGCCGTCACTGCCGTTTGTCAGAGTTTCGCCACCAGAATTTCACGCACATGTAACAGCACTAACTAGTTAGGCTGCACGTTGCACTGTTTATGCTGAATTTTAAGGTATTATTAATCAGACTTTAAAGTTCTGTCACTAGTGTTGATACTGATCTTTATATTTTATCTGCACTTTTTGGAACTTTTCAATGAACGTATTTAAAAATAAATAAATAAATAAAAATACAGCTGTTTGAATTTTTAAGCATTCTGTCGTAATAAAGATTTTTTATTTTGCACTTTGCAGTCTGCTTTGTGAGATGCAGAAGGACAATGACACACAAGTGTAACAAACAACATTTAATCTTTCCGATCCGATGAAATAATCATGTTATAAAAAACCATAATTATATTACAATTATATCAGATGTTGTCAGTATTTTTCTGGTCTAATAATCTGTTTATTTCTTAAGAAGTGCATGTAGATGAAATAGAATCTTTTCTAAATTCTGTAAAACGCTCCTATCTAACAAAGGGTCAGTGAAAGGAGCAAGGATCGGCTATGGTCAGACCTCTGTGTTTACATTCTGTCCTGATGGCGTAATCCAGAGGCTAAAAGTGTAAAGGAAAATGATGTAAGTAGTATTATATTGGATAGACATTTAAAAACCTTGCAGGGATGGGGTCAAGTTCATTCAGATGGTAAAAACGGTATCAGTGCATTGTACGAACGCGTCAGGAAAAGTTACGTGGCTCTGCAGAAGTTGACAAAAGCATAAAACAAGCTAACGGTGCATGGTAATTTTATAAAACTCTGCTTTGTAAGAGTAACTGAAAAGAAGCAGGATAATCCTTTCAAAAGTATCTACAAACATGTGTTCATGAGCTCCGATGAAACCCTCCTCACCTTCATGTGGCTGAAAAGCAGTGTTAGTGTCTTTATGTTGGGCTTTAAATCCTAAACAATAAGAGCATGTAGTTAAACTAAGCATTGCATACATATGTTCATCTTTGGTTCAGCTGTAGTGTACGGTCTCCGATAGTTAACAATGTGTCATAGTAACTGAGGTAATAAGTTAAAAAATTAAGCACCAAACTACATTTAACACAAAGATGATGATTTTTTTCCACAATACTGCCGTTCCCACCGAGGGGCCTCTCCTTATTTATCTACAGTGTAACTCAAAGCTCGAGGCATCACAATCATCAGTCATTGCATATCTGAGCTCTGCGGCTCAGGGAAACAGTTTCCCCATTGACAGTGATCTACATTTTCTGGATCCCCTGTTATCTGATCGGTTTTAGTATTAGACTGCTGTCAATGTGAAGTCTGCTGTTGAGTCTTTCACAAGTTCTTCATGCAGACCTGGCAACGGCTGATGCGTGACAGGAGCTGGCCTGCTTTGAGCGTCTCTGATGACGGCTTAGAGTGGAACCCCTGATCTATGGAGGTCAGCCAGAAGCTCTGCTTGTTAGCAAAGTAGTGGCAAGTGCCTTTGGCCCCGTTGCACTCGATGAATGGTGTTGTGCGGAAGTCCTCCAGGCACGAACCGGGCGACGACAAGGACTGACCTCCGCCTTCGTTTCCTGCTGCGGTGTGCTGCAAGGACAAAGGTGAAAGGAAATTTTAACCAGGCAGGTGAGAAGTCGAGTTGAACATCTGAAAATGTGTTTTCTCTGTCAGCAAATCCAATAATATTAAAGTAAAGTCAACCAATACAATTGTTTTGGGGCCAGGGCTGATGCCAACACCAGTTACTGGGGAAATAATTATGTGTATTTCTGTAGAAGTAGGACAAGATATATATATATATATATATATATATATATATATATATGCACTAATACATCAATAAGTTGCATTAAAAATATTTCCTACATATGCTGACTTTTAATTATAGAATTTAAACATATTTCAAACCCTGATTTCTTGTCATATGTGAAGAATGGGGCCATAATTCAGAAAATAAACATCCTGCTGCTTTTAATAAGACTTAAAACTAGAAATTCAGACCATGAATGTAACAGAGAAGTATTTACTAAGGTCACAGTTCACACTTTTCTGCACAATTTGACTTCTTTTTGCAACCAGAGGAGTCGCCCCCTGCTGGCTATTTCAACAAATGCATGTTTAAGGTGGTTTAGGAATTGGATTTATGGTTCAGAAAGCCACATTTACTCTACAATGTGTAACTTCTCTGTCTGCACATTATACCACACACACACACTGTAAATCAGACTTCTGGAACCTGAACCTAAAACTCACCATGAGGAAGGAGTAGCCAATCCACAAGCTGCGCCAGCCCACAGGACACTGTGGGATGATGATGTTGTCCTGACTGTGCACTGCTATTGCAACTGATGGAGCTTCACACACTGCGCAGCGGCTGATGTATGGTTTTATGTCGCCTTCCTCTACAGGCATCATAGGAATAGGGGCAGTTGTTGACAGCCAGTAGGATTTGTCATTTCTGCTGGCATAGTAACAAATGTCTCCTGGATTGCAGTAGAGGAAGGGCATGGTGCTGAACTTTGAGAGGCAGGAGCCTGCCAAACCTTGAAAAAACAGAAAACCCTTTGAAAGACCTTCAGAAAACCTGGAAACTATTGCTCAAGACCACTTTAAAAAAATTACAATAATTATTGGCTCATTGGGAGCAAAATGTAAAGAAATGAAATCACTACACATCACACAAGTGATAAAAAAAAAAAAAATCAAGCTATTACATATCATATAAATATATAAACTTGTGAACCTGTCATGGTTAATAAGATGGTATTTTTTTCTTCTTTGAAAGGTTTTGTCCGTGTGGTACGCTTTAAATAGTTTGCTTTAAATCTGCTTTAAATAAATCTAAAAGAATCTGTCGGTCAACATTTTAAAAGCAGCCTTAAAATAATCAAGAGGTTCATTTCTATCATGCACCACCATCAGGAAGTGACACAAATAGTGAAACATTGCTTCTGCGTGACAGTGACCACAAACATGCAGCCGCAGTTGTAAAGAACAACATACAGCACGAAGAAGCAAGTAAAACTTTAACACACATTAACACATGCAGAGTAATTTTCATGTTTAGGATGACTTACCAAGGTCCTGGTTGTGGGCCTTTTCCTGGCCCTCGAAGTACAGCAAGCTGTAGCCATCCCACAGTTTAGCCATACCCACGGGACACATGGGTATCTGATCGGACTGACTGTGTTTCACCAGCAAGTAACCCACATTGACGCTGCGGCCAGGCATGCCAGGTAAACCGGAAATTCCCGGGTTACCGTGGCGACCTAATGAGGAATGAGGAGTTCGTTCAGTGGTCTTGTAACCTACTGAGGTGATGCATTCACATACTGAGTATACCTGAAACATTAAGTATTTCATATATGGCCTCAAGACCTGATAACCATCTACGCTAAGATATTACGATAATCCAAACAGACATTTGACATTTTTTCACTAAATCAACATTCACACAATGTTATAGTTCGCACCTACTTTAAATCTTTTAATCCAGGTTTTCTTAAGCTAATTCCAAAATACCAGAGAGTATCAGACGCACCTTCCATGCCCTGTAGACCAGGGTGGCCACTTTGTCCACCCTCGCCACGCAATCCAGGGATTCCCGGTCTACCACTGATCCCTGGCATTCCTTTTTGTCCAATGGGTCCCATGAACCCTGTACAGAAACAGTATCTATATGTATTAGTTGAGCCAGACAATTTTTACGAATGGTCAACAGCAAAAGTTTTACAATAACTAACCTTGATCTCCAGGAGGACCTTTTGGACCTGGATCCCCTATATACCCCTTGGGTCCTTGGATACCCTGTGGTCCAGGAGGTCCCCTCTCTCCTGGAATTCTGATGGAAACTGGAGGAGGACCCCGGTTTCCGGGAGGCCCAGGAAGACCTGTAAAACAGATAGCTCATATTATAACAGTGAAGACAAAAAGAAAAAAGCATACATGTACCCATACAGGGTATGATACTTAGAGGTCAGTTAGTATATTATGAATCTATAATTAACCTGGAAGTCCAGTGCTTCCTTTTGGACCGACTGGCCCTCTTCCTCCCTTTGCACCAGTCTTGCCAGGTAATCCCATGAATCCTTGCTCTCCTTTCATTCCTGTAACAAAAAAGCAGATAAAATTGGTCATCATAATATGCCTTAGCAGGACTGTATGGGGCATCTTTGCCACTATCTTTTTGTAACTTAAGCTTCTTGTGTGTGTTTTAGGTAATTCAATAGTATTTCTTTGGCCTAAATTACTAGTAAGAAGTCTACCGTCCCCAAAAACTGATAGTCATGTGAAAAAGAAAGTTTTCACAGGAGTGCTGTGACTACCATAACTGCTTCCATAGGAATTAGGAGGGTAAGTAGCAAATGCACTTGATTAACTGATCACCGGGGAGTGTGACCACCTCTAAAAAGCAGACATTTAGGCAGTTTGCTGGAATGGGGGTTTCGAGTGTGAGTTAACACCATCTTCCCAGGAGTGGGCATCCCTGCAACTTTATCCTGTTTCAGACTGTACAATACTTAGAGAAACTCCAAAAACCCAGACTACATCTCAGACCTCATTTAGCAAGCTAAATGTTAAAGTTAATGACAGAATAATTAGAAAAAGGCCATAATGCATGGCACCACATTTGATGAAAACCTAACCCAGCATATCAGCACAAACACCTCATACCCACTGTTAGTCACAGTGGTGGAGGGGTGAGGATTCTGGCTTGTTTTGCAGCCATGTCACCCTGTTACTTTTCAGTCACTGAACTCCTCTGTGTACCAAAGTATTCTAGAGTCCAATGTGGAGGCCATCCGTCTACCAGTTAAAACTTGGTTGAAAGTGGGACATGCAATAGGACAATATACCAAGCAAACCAGAAGAGCTACAGCAGAATAACTAAAAAAAAGAAAATAATCAAGGTGGTCCGTTGGCAACACAAATGGAGAGCTTTGCATTAACGAATACCTGCAAACCTTAATGAAATGAAGCAACATAAAGAAGAGGGGGCCAAAAGTCATCCACAGCAATGTGTGAGACTGATAACGTTGCACAGAAAAAATACTTCAAGTACAAGCTACCGAATACTGCAGTGTGCTTAATTTTTCATAGGACACAAAGAGTGCAGTGACAATGGTTTTTTTATACAAAACTGTACTGTTTTGACAAACTCTATAAATTAAATAATACTGTTGCAATTCTATTAGCTGATTATTTGACCATGTACACTCATGCAGTACTAATTTAAACACAGTTAAATGTTTTAATTTCATCCATACCTTTCTTCCCAGAAATACCATTTGACCCTATGTATCCAATTGGACCTTGATCTCCTTTAATTCCTTTCCTTCCTGGGAATCCAGGAAAGCCATTTATTCCTGTTACACCCTTCTCTCCTGGGGGAGCGTCCACACCAGGAAAACCTCTGTTTCCAGTGAAACCTGGAAAATACGTCAATACAGGTTAATAAATATAAATTGAACACAAAGCATCCCAGTATACTGGTGTGAAATAACAATGGTTTCCTTTCACAAAACTGAATGTTTTTTACCTTGGTATCCTTTAGGTCCAGCAAAGCCAGGGTCCCCACTAGGTCCCTTTCTGTCTGGGGTCCCATTTGATCCTGGGGGGCCACGGAATCCTGCAGGGCCAGGTTGTCCTTGATCACCTGAATGGATGAAACATGGGATTGTGTCAGGTTTAAGAAAGCTGAATTGTATTACAAGATTATGATAACCTCTGAGCGTACGCTGGCGTCTTTCTGCCGCTGCTCTCCGTGTGTGCGTGTTCTCCGTGCGTAGCTCTGTTTTAATCTCTCACTAAAGTATTTAATTTTTACAGTCTTAGCCTCCGAGCACGGCTTTTATTTGCCACTTAAATTGGCATTAATCAATGCAAGGTCCGTGGTGAACAAGACTTTTATACTGTGACCTGTTTGTTTCTCATGGCTTGGACTTTCTCTTTATTACTGAAACTTGGCTACCCACTGATGATCTAGATGCTTTTGTGGAACTGACTCCTGAAAACTGTAACTTCCTCAACACACCTAGGACCTGCCGTCGTGGAGGCGGCCTGGCAACAGTCTTCAGAGATCACTTTAAATGTAGAATGCTACCCAGAAGTGTCTACACCAGTTTTGAACTGCAACTCTTTATGCTGGATCTATCCTCTCCTATACTCTGTGCTCTAGTTTATAGGCCTCCTCACAAAGACTTCATTAAGGAATTTTCGGATTTTCTATCTGTGACATTGCCAACTACTGATAGGCTTCTAATCCTTGGCGACTTCAATATCCATATGTGTTGCCCCTCTAAACCTTTGGTTAGGGAGTTTTTACAACTCTTGGACTCATTTAACTTGACCCAGTCTGTCAACGGCCCTACACACAAGCAGGGCCACACTCTTGACCTCATCCTGTCATCTGGGCTCTCAGTGACTGATGTGTGTCCGTCTGACCATAATTTAATTTTGTTTAATATTCCCACCCCTCATTCATCCTCCAAACAAATCCAGGCCCCCTCTCTTATACGCCCTATAACACCTGAAACTGCTCCCCGATTCTCAGCTGTCTTTGCTGCATCTCCTTTAGCCACCTTTGATGAGAGTTCTCCTCATAGCAATAATCCTGATGAGCTTCTTGCATGTTTTAATTGTGTTTGTACCAACATAATGGACTCAATTGCTCCTTTAAAATGTAGACGGCAAACATTTAAAACTCAGCCTTGGCTTAAAAAGGTCACTCGTGCCGTCAGGCAGGAATGCAGGAAAGCAGAACGAAAATGGAAGAAAGATAAGCTCCACGTTTCTTATCAAGTGTTTAGAGATTGTTTAAATAACTATCAGCACACCATCAAGGTAGAAAGAGCAAATTATTTCTCCATGATCATTAATAAGAAGTCTGGTAATCCCAAAGTTTTATTCAATACAATCAACTCTGTCTTGCAGCCCACCACATCAGTCATATCTGAGACTGTCCCACACACGTCTGAGGATTTTCAAAAATTCTTTACTGAGAAAATTAATGATATCCGAGCACATATCCCGCTCCCATCCCAAGACCCCTCTGAACCACCCACATGTTCATTCCTTTTTTCAGAATTTAAACCGGTTTCATTATCCCATCTCACTGATATAATAATGCACATGAAACCAACTACGTGCCCCTTGGATATGTTACCTACACCATTTCTCAGAGATGTGCTGAAGACAGTTGGCCCCAACATCCTTGCTATTGTAAATGGCAGTATCTCATATGGAACTGTTCCTGACTTGTTTAAACAAGCTGTTGTCCAGCCGCTTCTAAAAAAAACCTGGTTTAGATCCGTCAGTTCTTGGCAATTTTAGACCAATCTCTAAAATGCCATTTTTGTCTAAGGTTCTTGAGAAGATTGTCCTCCACCAATTATCCTCATTCTTAGACACGCATAATATTCTGGACAAATATCAGTCTGGTTTCAGGGCCTCCCACAGCACAGAGTCTGCTCTGCTGAAGGTGTTCAATGATGTGCTTTTAGCTGCTGACTCTGGAAAAAGTACAGTTTTAATCCTTTTAGACCTGAGCGCAGCATTTGACACTGTCGACCACACAACCCTATTAAACCGTCTAAAGACATGTGTCGGCATTCAAGGCTCTGCTCTAAAATGGTTTGCCTCTTACCTAGAGAGCAGAACATATTCTGTGATGCTGAGTAACAAATACTCTTCCCCAGCTACACTCACTTGTGGAATACCTCAGGGCTCTATTTTGGGCCCTGTCTTATTCTCCTTATACATGCTCCCATTAGGCTCCATTTTTCAGAAACACCAGATCTCTTATCACTCTTATGCAGACGATACACAGTTCTACCTTTTTCTAAAACCAGGTGCTGATAGTACACTGCAGAAAGTCTCAGAGTGTCTTAGTGACATACATTGTTGGATGTCTCTGAACTTTCTCAAACTAAATCATGACAAAACCGACATTATAATCTTTGGTAAGCAGGACTCTATTAGTCTCATAAGAAACAATTTGGGCCCATTATCAGCTAATGTACATCCCCATGTAAAAGAATCTTGGTTTCATTTTTGATTCCTCTCTCAAGCTGGACAAGCAAATAAATTCAGTTGTTCGTGGCAGTTTTTTCCAACTCAGGAGCATTTCTAAACTCAAAAATATCCTGTCATCTAAAGACCTGGAAACTGTTATCCATGCTTTCATATCGTCACGTATTGACTATTGTAACTGTCTCTACTTAGGTATTTGTCACTCAAGCCTGACCCGCCTGCAACTTGTTCAAAATGCAGCCGCAAGGCTCTTGACGGGTACTGGAAAGAGAGAGAATATTACCCCGGTACTCGCATCTCTACATTGGCTACCAGTTAAACACAGTAAAACCTTAAAATCGATTCTATTTGTTTTTAAAGCTCTCCATGGTTTGGCTCCAGGTTACATTTCAGATCTTCTTAGCCTGCACTTACCCACTCGATCTCTGCGCTCCTCCAGTCAGATGGTTCTATCAGTTCCACGCTCCCAGCTCAAATCTAGAGGTGACAGGGCTTTCTCCATTGCCGCCCCGAGACTCTGGAATAGTCTTCCCCCCTTCATAAAATCCTCTTCATCCTTAGGAGTTTTTAAATCGAATCTCAAGACCGACCTATTTTCCAAGGCTTTCGGATCTCCTTGATATCCTTATCCTTATGTCTCTTATCTTATTGGATGTTTTGTGTTTGTGCGCGAATGTGTACAATTTTGTATATGTATGTGCATATTTGCATGTACATTATATGCTATATACTCTTACTTGTCTTACAATTCTTTTTTTAAATGTTTTCTTTCTACTTTAATTCTTTCATTATATTAACACTCTGTTCAGCACTTTGGCCGACACTTGATGTCTTTTAAATGTGCTATATAAATAAAGTTGACTTGACTTGACTCTGCAGGCGGATGCTCTCTTGTCTAAATGGGCCTTATTAATGCATGACGGTAGAGACTAACCTTGAGGTCCCTGGAAGCCTTTCAAACCCAGTGCACCTGGAGGACCTGGCTGGTTATTAGGGTCACCGCTGTCTCCCTTCTGTCCTTTAATTCCCGTCTCCCCAGCAGGTCCAGTGATGTTTGGCCCTGATGGAAAAAGCCAGGAATGTGGGGTTACTAAAGTCTTTGCAACACAGAAAAAGCAAGACTGCTTAGGATGGATTTAATTGTTGCTCTAATGTCTATGAATACACAACCAATGAAAGACAAAGACACATTTTGATATTATGTTTAGAGTCTAACCCCCAGCTTGTGATGCTATTTTTTTGCTATTTTGGATGTTCTTTATCCACTATCCTTTGTGTATCTGAAGTAGTGGTTGACCTTTATTTTGAAATATTAGTGGTATATTCCAGTAGAGGTATTATACTCTATATGTTTTAGCATTGCACACAGGGAAAAAATGTCCATGAATTCTTGGAAAACAGTACCTGGTGTTCCAGTGAAACCCTTCTGTCCTTTCAATCCATCTAATCCATCAAGACCTTTTGGGCCAGGAAGACCTGTACACATTTTCATAGTACAGAATAATATTGGAGAAAACAGGCATGTAGTTTGAAGAGAAAGAACAGGACAGTTATCTGATACCTTTGACTCCCCGGAAGCCAGGAATGCCTGGTTGGCCCTCTTGCCCAGGAGTCCCTGGAAGGCCCTTTTGACCTTGATTACCAGAAGTTCCCTTCTGCCCATCTGATCCTACAAAATAAATACATGTAAATGCAGTGTCATGCGTATATAATATCTAGCATTCAGAACTGTACAATAAGGTGGTCAGTGTGAGTATGTGTTCTACCTGGAAATCCTGGTAATCCCAGAATGCCTGCCTCTCCCTTCATGCCTTTAATACCTTCAAAGCCAGGTATGCCTCTGTCCCCAGTCGTTCCAGTTAGTCCTGTCTGGCCTTTAAGAGGGATATTAAATCATTTAATTTCAGACCATCACTTGTTAACAATTGCTAATCAAAACAAGAAAAGAAGAAATTTGATGAGCTACAGTTTGTACCTGGCTCTCCTGGAAATCCTTCCTCTCCTCTCAATCCAGGAACTCCAGGAAGATCTATACGAGGGCCTTTCTCACCTATGACATTTATTACAATTTAACACCAAATACGAATTTCCCTCATGATCACTATAATCGGTATTTAAATCTCAGAATGTATGAAATTAAAGTTCCTGGTTGTACCTTTGTCTCCCTTCTTTCCTTTTTCACCCGATGAGCCATAGGCACCAGGACTCCCTTTAGTTCCCTAAAAAGGTTATATGTGTACAATTAAAAACATATGCACACACAGGAATGATGTCTGCGAGAAAAGAAATGTGCTGAACATGCAGGTAAAAAAATGAATTTTTACAGACGAAGCTGAAAATTTACATTTAGGATTTAAAGAAGTTCTCAAACCATTCAGGAAGGGAAGATAGAGGAAAAACAATTGTAAAGATGAGAGGGTCAAGCCACATTACTAGACTTTATCCTGGATCAGTTTATCCTGGATCACTTTACACGTTTTTTTATATTGCACTCCAATAGTATCCTTTGGCCTCACTGTCTCTAAATCACACTCACTTATACAAAACTTTTAAACATTATTTTTCTTTGGAGAAATACTACTTCTATAGGAAGTTTAGGGAATGTTAGCTTTTAGCTGCTAACTGCTCCACTATATCCACCTACTAGAATCTAGCTGCACCTGTCTGCTGTTTAGCACTGATGTGGTGGGAGTGGGGGTGTTCTGTGGCTACATAGAGCTAAAACACAGACAGGGCTTGATCGTGTTACTGTGAAATAAAATCTTTATATAGGGACTGGCTTCAGCACTGCTGACGTAAGGTGCATTGTCTGCTAGCAACTGCTGCTAGCACTAGCCGTGGTGAAAACAGTGCATGATGAGCTGAACGGGCCTTTTACAGCACCTGTACTCTAGCGCATGGGGATACTTTTTTTTAGAGCCAGGGATGCTAGTGTTAAGTCTGCAGTTTCAAACTTTTTTTTTCACAACTTAGCTGAGTGCAGGAAATATCAGCGAGTTTAACAGACGCATACTTTATAGCATGTTCATGTACAGCACGAGCAAAGTGTAAGGTGCGCTGCATAGATGTCTCATAGAGATAAAGTTGGACATTCCAATTAGTCAGTTACTTCAGCTGACTTGCTTTAGAGCCTTCCTCAAGTGACTATTGGAAGACTTCTTCACTCAGACCTGGATGTTGTCCCTTGATAACTGAATTATATTCATTTTATTAATAGTTTCACCTTTACACCGGGCATTCCCCCGAAACCAGTAATTCCTCGGTTTCCAGGTATCCCTGGCATTCCTTTGATTCCTGGTAACCCCTGTGGACCTGGATCTCCTTGATATCCTTTCTCATTGCTGGGGTCCCCAGGGAAACCATGGGTTCCCTCCTCCCCCGGCACACCGGGAAAACCCTTAGAACCTTTGGAAAAGAGTAAGATGTGACAAAGTTAGGGGTGAGAGAGCAGAGGAACTGAGACGAAAGGAGGAATTTAATTTTGATTTGAGCTTCACACCTCTTGGCCCAATGAAACCTTGATTTCCTATAGGTCCATCCTCTCCCTTGAGTCCTTTCATTTCAACAAGCATCTGTGGAGGAATTTTTGGTTTCTCCCCAGGAGGTCCTGTCAGACCACGATCACCTAGCAGACAGTTGTGGTCAGTTATTGAGTTTTTGTCCAGTTTCAAAACAGCTCAAGAAATCTACAGGTGCCAGTCTCACCTTTTTCTCCACCTAGGCCTTTTATTCCTTTTGGGCCTTCTTCGCCTTGCAGTCCTGTCTCTCCTTTCAGTCCACTGTGGCCCTTCAATCCGAGATCACCACTACGACCCTCAAAGCCTGACATGCCACGTGACCCTTTGTATCCTTGAAAGGGAGGAACCACAGAACATTTTGACAAATGGTGGGCATGTTCACATACTTATTTTTTGTTTCTTTATGGTTTTAAGCATTTGATTAATTAAGAAACAAACCCTTCATTCCTGAAACGCCAGGGCGTCCATTTAAACCAGGAAATCCTGGATCACCGGGTGGACCACTCTCTCCGACGACGCCATCATTTCCATATTCCCCTGGGATCCCTTTTAAGCCAATAGGTCCTGGAGGACCTGGGTCTCCTTCATTTCCCCTCTCTCCAGTTAAACCTGGAGAACAAGACATAAGAGGGATGTCAGACATAAATGTGAAGATTTGTGGAAATGTACTCCTGTGTGTATATTCTTCTAACCTGGGTGTCCAACTGCACCATGTAGCCCCCGGGGACCTGTCCTCCCAGGATCACCAGGATAGCCAAAATTGCCATCTGGTCCAGGCTTTCCTTCCTCCCCCAGCAGCCCTTGAGGGCCAACCTCACCCTTGAAGCCAGTCATACCAGGCATGCCACCCATTCCTGGACAAGTAGATGGATATAAACCATGAATCATACCTCTCAAATTAGGGATTTGAAAAAATGAAAAACAGAAACTGCTTACCTGGATAACCTGGTTCTCCTTGTTGTCCCAAAGGCCCTTTAATACCTCGAAGTCCAGGCAGTCCTGGGTCTCCGGGTGGTCCAGGCATTGCATTCAAGATTTCTCCATGAACACCCTTTTCACCCTGTGTTCCATGCCGACCAGACATACCGGATAAGCCGGGGACTCCTACGGAACCTTTTGTGCCTGGGATTCCCAAGTCTCCACGAGGGCCAGTAAAACCTGTTTAAAGAACCAATAAAAGACTAAAGATAATATTTCAACCAAGGATTAGAACAGTTCTATCTACAGGACTATTGCACAGTTGAGGCCAGATTTACTAAGCGGGGAAAATTAGCATGATGCTACAGTACAATCTCAAAAAAAAAAAAAAAAAAAAAGGGCTGTTGGTGCAAAGGTCTGCGGGTGATCTCCTAAAAATGCACTAATTAATAAAGTCATAGCAAGTTCATCAACAGCGACCAATGCAATGAACAAAAAGCAGCTCAAATCAGTGGGTCAAAAACCCAATGAGAGAATGAGTTCAAAGAAACTAAAAGACTGATACTATGCCTCTTAAGGAAGTACCAACAGTAGCCTTTCGACAACAAAAGAGGGTTTTGTGCAAGTGTATACTGTTACTAAAACTGGCCCTTGGAATTTTCTTATCAGTCTTCACCTGGTGGTCCAGGGCGGCCACCAATGCCTTGATCTCCTAATTCGCCTTTCGTTCCCCTTACTCCATAGACACCCAGTGGTCCTTTTTGGCCAGGAAAACCTGTTGGATCGAGCATAAAAAAAGTTATCAAAACATAGTTCCCCCTCAAGGAACAAATCATAGCATCAGGGTCTTGATATTTTACCTTTAACTCCTGGTAATCCAGTAGGCCCTGGAAGTCCAGGTGATCCAGGAGGTCCTACAAATGTATCACAAAGGCCTGAGAAGAAAATAACAAACACGATATTCAGGACAAGATTTTGATTGTGCGTCAAAGTGTTTAGAAAGAACTACTTTGGTGAAGGTGAACTTTTACTGCTGCCCAGCGTGAAGGGTTTTATCTTTATCCTTACATTAGCTGGTGTTTTGACACACTGAAATATTTTAAACATTTCATAATTCATCATGCATCCCAGACAAATAACCTAGAAGCAAAGCACAACAGAGTAGTCACAATCGAAGCAATAAGGTGAAAACGTTGTTATACCAGCTACCTGTTACATCCACCTGTCCTTCTCCTCCTGTCAGACTACAGCCGCCTTTCAGTTGCAAATGAGGGAGAATGAAAGAGAGAGGCATTCGAAATAAGAGTTATTCAAAAGCACAAGCATTATCTCAAACAAGCTCAGCTGCAGCTGGTTTGAGAGATGGAGCTCCTGCAACAAAGAGATAGCAGGAGGCAAAGAAAGAAAAGTCAATCAAATGGAAATGCATCGTCCCCTTTTAAACACCGGCCATTAATTGTCATTCCCATTTTACTTCCTTGCATTAAGTGACAAAAGAGAATATTTTAAAAAAGACAAAATAAAATGTAATATTTAGTAGAGTGAAAATGAGTCAAATGCCTGTAAGGAGACAAAGCCTTAGAGGAGATATATGCAACACCACAAATAAGACAGAATAAAAGTAGGTAAGGAGGCAGCTCATTACCTGGACTGCCTGGTGTTCCTGGACTTCCATCATAGCCAGCGAGACCGTCGTCACCAGGTAAGCCACGCACACCTTTGACACCCTCAAAATTTAGACCTGGTTCTCCGCTCAGCCCTACTGCACCCGGTCGACCAGAAATACCTGGGAAACCTTTGTCTCCACGTTCTCCCCTGGGTCCTTCTCCCTATTTATATGGACCATCACAATCACTGCATTTTAAGATTATTGGTACTCAAGTGAGGCAAGTAAAGGGAACAAATGAGCAACAAGTAGTTTAGGATAAGATGCAAATCACAGAGTAGGCGATTTTTTTAAAGTTAAAGACAATGTGAAATAGTGATGGACTCACTGGAGAACCTCGGTTGCCAGGCAAACCAGCCTGACCTCTTGTGCCTGGAGCCCCAGGTGCTCCTGGCTCACCATCGTTTCCTGAATCTCCTGGGTCACCATGATGTCCTGTTGGGAATACAAAGACATTGCCAGGCATGCAAACAATCACAAACACAAATAAACATGGTATTTCTTTTATTGCTCACTTGTAACTCTAATGTTGATCTGAAATAAGACAAAAATAAGATAAGAGGCACCTTTCTCTTTGGCGATAATTGTGTCCCCCTTACGACCTCTTGGGCCTGGCAAACCATCGAGCCCAGGAACTCCCTATAGCACAAGAGAGCAAAGCGGAGGGGAATAAGGAAATAATTGGGGGGTTTGTCTTATTTTCTACAGGCTTTTCTTTATTTTGCCTTACTGTGAACCCCTCGTCTCCTTGGAGACCTGGATCTCCTGGATCACCTTCCTGACCGAACTCTCCAGTCATCCCAGGATCGCCAGGATCACCAGGACGGCCGGGTAAACCAGGTATAGCATTTACAACGTTGCACTGACATTCTCCATGATCACCTAAATGTACAAAGGAGGAAATTGTTCTGATTATATGACAGCTTTTTTATTCATTTATAATATTAACAGTTTAGAAAACTACTACTTCACCTTTTGGTCCTTTGGAGCCTGCGTTCCCGGGCCTTCCTCCCTCACCTCGGGCTCCCTTGTGGTACTCTCCCCCTAGATGCAAATAAAAGTACAATACATAAAGACGTAACAGATTTTACAAACAGAGACAACAATAAAAGTAACCTGATTCACTCACATGTCCCTTTTGGTCCAGGAGGGCCCATCTCCCCGTTGCGCCCCTTGACTCCTTGTGGTCCTGCACTGAGAGCAGGGCGTCCTGGTTCACCTTGTTGGCCCTTGTCTCCTTTATCTCCACCAAAACCTTCTGGCCCGAAAAAAACGAAGGCTGATGGAGACAAACGACATTTTCAGAAGTTATTTCTGCTGCTATAACAACAGTCCAGGAGTTTGAGTTGCATTTGTTGACATCGGCACACGCCTCCTATCACAGTGGTACAAATGTAGTGTTAAAGTAGCTTAAATCAGGGGTGTCAGGCTCCAGACCTCAAGGGCCGGTGTCCTGCAGGTTTTAGATCTCACCCTGGGTCAACAAACCTGAATCAAATGATTAGTTCATTACCAGGCCTCTGGAGAACTTCAAGATATGTTGAGGAGGTCATTTAGTCATTTACATCAGCTGTGTTGCATCAAGGACACATCTAAAACCTGCAGGACACCGGCCCTCGAGGCCTGGAGTTTGGCACCCCTGGTTTAAATCATTCCAATTTCTATTAACTTTGGAAAGTCAAACAAGGAACTCTCAGCCTATAACGTCACATAGGGTTACCTGGTAGTTTCATATGTAAAAAACCCCCCCCAGATATTTTCCAAGTTTAAGTTTTAAGTATCAGGACATGATAAAAATCAGGGCTTTCCAGATTGATTTATATACAACCAGAGATGAACAACAACATAGCATGTATTACAGCGCATTTTTATTTATTTAACAAAACCTACACCATGAAAGCAAAAACTAAGTACAACCTTACTGCCTCCATAGGAATTACAAAGGTAAGTAGTAGCCAGGAGCCAGCAAATTAACCCGAATGTCAGAATGCAATGCTCAGAGAATCAAACAAACCCAAGAGCTCAGCCTCCACAGACCTCAGTTAGCATGTTAGCCGATAAAGTTCATGACAGTAGAATAAGAAAAAGACTGCAGGTTTCTTTGGGACAGTTGCCAGGAGAATGCTTTTCTCTCTAAAAAGAGCATGGCTGCATGACTTTGGTTTACTGAATCATTGGGTGTACTTAGTTCTTCACACACTGCTTCTGCATTTTGGCTCAGTGAAAGAGACCTGGACTGCATGGCCATTTATATCTCGTCCTTCATCCGAAGTACTGAGACGAAATCACTCATTTTGATTGACGCTACTTTTCAGAAGTGAGCACAGCAGGGCAGACAGTTTTCTGAAGTATGAAGTAGGAAACGCTGTCATCAAAAGGCAAGTGGAGGTTAACCCATTCCCATCTTTTTCTGCTTAGGCTACGCCCAAGGGGAAAATGTGAGTCACCACAAAGTCACTAGTTAGGCAGATTTTGACAGATGGTTCCTCCACAGAGGAAACGCAACTCCAACAAGGCCTGGGAAACTAGTACTACTACTGTAACTGGGTGAAGGTGAAGGTGGTAGAGGTGGAGCTTTTAGCCATTTTATTTCTCCATATGACGTGAAAGGGGAAACTACTTATGAGTCTTACAAACAACGTGTGACTCAAAAAGACAAATGCTGATCTTTTACCACATCAGTAGAAACCTGGTGGTGCTTACTAGAGAGAACAGCAGCTGAAATGACAGGTTTTTTTTTACAGTTGTTGGGATAGAAGAAGGGAGTACACAGAAGATTATTGCAAAGGCCCATAAGAACACACATTAGCTTCCTAAGTTATTTTTGACGTTAGTTATATCAAACTCCAGGCAACCGGCCAGGGTTTTTAACGTTTCCCACACTTTCCTGTCAAAACATTTTAACATAATAACAGAATCTTTGCCCCACAGTTTTTTGGGATCTGTTCACATGGTCCTGTTAAGGCCTGAACCATGAAATAATTGCCAGAAAATGCAGGGGTTTTTTTTCTTTTTTTGCAATTTATTCCTTAAAATTTTTTGTGCTGTTTCTTTCGGTTTTTCAGGGAGAAACAAAAATCACACTGATAATGTAGAAGCCTCAAAAATTCATATATCAAATATGATACACTTGGCTTTAAAGGGCTGTTCACGTGTTAGAAGGTCGAGCCAAAAATTACCAGTATGAATGCGCAGCAGTCAGCTGCTCTTTTTGATTGATTGATATTGATTGATATACCTTTATTAGTCCCACAAGGGGGAAATTTCACAAGGCTGCCGAGGCTTTTCATAACAACTGCAATGTTTAAGTCAAAGGTTTCGTGTCCTTCCAAAGCTTCGTTTACATACCTTGTTGTTCGTCAGAGGCAGGACGTCCTTGCAGACCAGGAAAACCTTGGTCTCCAATCGAACCCCTCTCTCCAGGTAAACCTTTCTCGCCAGGAGGACCGGCTTATAAAGTCAAAGAAAACATAAGAAGCATTTTTTAGCATTTATGCAACAGGTAACATCAACAGCTTCCAGGCATGGTTTGCTAAGAAATCATTCAGACAATGGCAAACCGAACTCTGTAACAGACTATTCGTATAGAATTAGTCTTTGTTGCGTTACTTAATAATACTGATTTCAGTGTCGCTTTATTAATGTTGGACATCTTTGTTTCCATGTCAGTATAACAATGATTTCTAATGTACCCTCAACTAAATGCCATCACCAATAGTGCTGGGCGATACGGAAAAAATATTTATCACGATATGAATTATTTTATATCACGATAACGATATATATCACGATATACCACCTGACCTGTGGTCATCTGGAACGTATGCAGTCTTTAAACAGCGAGTGGAGAGGGTGCAGTCTTTGTTTTGAGTTACTGTAAAGCATGTCGCAAATCCGGGTGCACGTAAAGCAGCACCATGTCGCAAAACCACAAGACGGAGTTTCTTTGCAAAAAATATAATTTTTTCATACTTTATTTTCTCTTGCATAAAGTTAAGAGAATGTATAGTGAGAAGACAACACTAATATATTTGCACAGGCTATTTAACCCTTTAAGACCTAACACAGAACCAAGTCCGCCAGAGCTTATCTTTACATTTATTTATTTTGAGTGTCTTCATAGTTTTAGTTTTGAGATACACAAATTTTTATATACTACAGGAAAAATGAAAATAAATAAATGCAAATTTGCAAAAACACAGCATGTGCATCAAAATAAACTATTTACAACAGTGCAATTTGACTTCTAAGCATCCCAGAAACGATACAGAAGAGCATAAAGTCAAACATGACTTTTAAAAATACCAACATAGACTTTGAAGCTTAAAAAACTACATTTTCCGCGAAAAAGACGTCACTTCCGGTTTCGGACAGGTAATGGCGGACATAAGATAGTTGCGCTGACTTATATTCCAATGTAGGAAGTGTTATGAACAGCTGATCGGATCGGCAAAGCCTGTTTCTGGAATATTGTGTTTTTGTTGCTGCAAGTCTGGAATATTATGTTTTTGTTGCTGGAAGTGCTTTTTATGCAATTTTTTGCAAAGCTATATGTGGAAGAAAACTGTGACCTAGGGCAAGCTAATGGAATAAGATGTAAGTACAACTCCTACGGTTTCATATGCAAAAAAAACATTATTGCGCTACCTTACGTGGTTACAGTTCTACAGGGATTTAAAAATAGTTAGGGAAAACGGAGTGTGCCTGCTCCGACCGGTTGTAAAGGGTTAATGATATATTTTATGCAATAGTCGGCCTCATCACTGATGGGGACGACAAGGAGTACAGAGGACTGACTCAGGACTTTGTGGACTGGTGCCAGCTGAACTACCTCCAGATCAATGCCAGTAAAACCAAGGAGCTGGTGGTAGACTTCCGCAGGCACAAACATCCTCCACTGCAACCACTGAACATCCAAGGTATGGACATTGAGGCTGTGGACAGCTACAGGTACCTTGGTGTTCATTTGAACAACAAACTGGACTGGACTCATAACTCAGACGCCCTCTACAGGAAAGGGCAGAGCAGGCTGTACCTGCTGCGGAGACTCAGGTCGTTTGGAGTGGAGGGCCCACTCCTGAAGACCTTCTATGACTCTGTGGTGGCCTCAGCCATCTTTTATGGTGTGGTCTGCTGGGGAGGCAACATCTCTGCTGGGGACAGGAAGAGACTGAACAGGCTGATCCGCAGGGCCAGCTCTGTTCTGGGAGGCCCTCTGGACCCAGTGGAGGTGGTGAGTGACAGGAGAATGGTGGCTAAGCTGTCATCCCTGATGGACAACATCTCCCACCCCATGCATGAGACTGTGAAGGCACTGAGCAGCTCCTTCAGTGGGAGACTGCGGCACTCACGGTGTGGGACGGAGAGATTTCGCAGGTCTTTCCTCCCCACTGCTGTCAGACTCTACAATAAAGACTGATCAAACACACACATCCACACATGTGCAATAAGACTGCTATATGTGCAATTCTTCTTCTGACGAAGTTGTGTTTTTGTATTTTCCTACTCAGTTGTATATAGTATTTGTATTTCTATTTTACTCTATTGTATATATTATTCTATTCTATTTTATTCTATTGTACATTTTATTTTATTTTATTTTATTGCATTCCAGTGTTTTCTAATTTCTGCTACATAACTTTGCACTTTTGCTGTAACAAAACAAATTTCCCACCTGTGGGACTAATAAAGGCCATCTTATCTTATCTTATCTTATCTTAATTTGTAAAATTCGGGTTAGAAACGATAGAAGACAAATGGCACGATAGACACTTTTCTATCGTCCACACGATATATATCGTCATATCGCCCAGCACTAATCACCAAATGTTGTGTTGACATCCCTCCTGGACAAGAACCTTGACTGAGCTCTGAGCTCATGCTGTAGACTACAATAACCTTCTTTAGAGTCACTTGACCTTTGACCTTAATAAACTTGCCTCATTCCATTGAGTGCCTTGTCAGCACAGTTTCAGATTTATCTTAATCAAAATGATTTTTCTGGTTTCCACTGACTCATTATTGGACTGTTTCTCGTGTTAGTTACTTACCCGCTGACTCCCAAAAAGGTCCTTGTGAAATCACCTCTCCTGGGTCACCCATAACACCCTGAAACACAAATACAGCCTCAGGCTTTCTGTACTCTTCTGTAGTTTAACTAATAAGATATTTGACTGTCTGTGTGTGACTGTCACGTGCACATTGTGCTGTTTTTAATCACAATATCATAATAACAGGCCATTTATTCTAAATAACTGTCTCCACCTTCTGTTGGCCAGTCCATTCAGACTAACTTGGGGAGACACTAAAATATATAAATACTAAAATACACTAAAATATAGTTTGTAAACTTTCACTACCAGCTTTGTCAGTCATTTAGAAAAGAAATGAAACAGCATCAGGTGCTCACCTTAGGACCATCTCTGCCTCTTGGTCCTCTTTCGCCGTAATCACCCTAAAGAGAGATGTGATCGTCAGATTAATAAAATGTGTTTTATATTATTTTAAGAATACAACCATAACGTGACATCTCTTTTTTACCTTTAGTCCAGGTCTTCCATTTGCACCAGGTGGACCCTAGAACAGAAACCAAAGCAGCAGATGATATAAGAGCAGGACAAAGGAAAGTGGTTTGATAGCATGTTTAGAAGGATGCTGAGCTAACCCGTGGTCCAGGCATTCCTTTTATTCCACGCTCTCCTTTGTTGTCTGCCTGAAATCACACAGAATAATCCAGTTGATTACAAATAATAATGATGAACATGCTGAGATGTGCATGTGTCTCTTGGCACTTGTGTGGATGTGTTATATCTGTGTTTGTGATCTAAATGTGTATGATGAGTCATTAGTGGTAACATACCGGCTCCCCTCTTTCTCCTTTTACACCTTTGTCCCCAGGAGGACCCTAAAACAAAGTATTTTTATGATATATGTTAGTGCTTGTGATGCTCCCTTTCATTTTATCTTCAAAGGTTTATGAGCAAAAATGAGGACCTGAGATTCAGTTCCATTGTACAGAACTTGCTCATGTGTATCGTTTCCTGGAGGCCCCGGGGGTCCAATTTCTCCCTGTGGTGAGAGGATACATACACAGAACTGTTAGCAGCAAAATATATGAAAAATATAAAAATAGATTATACTTCATCCTTTTCTTGCCGTTTCCCCTTTCTTAAGAATGGCTTCTTTACAACCAGCCTGTTTCTAAAAGACATGAATTTTAGATACTGTTCACCTCCTGCAGGCATCCTATTTTGTCCTCCACTAGTCCAGTTTCTTAAAATTTTTAAGGACATCATGCTCAGATATGACACGTAATAGTTCTTTGGTAATAACCTTGCTGACGCAAAAAAAAAACCAAAACTGTTATGCCTGGCAAACTGTGTTATCTTTGGCCAAAGAAAAAGGAACAAATGATGTGCTTTTGTGGCAGGCTGCTGGTAACAAAGTGCCTAAACATATCATTACAGTTGGTTCCCTGCTAAATTTTCTGTTATGTGTAAACACATAACAGAGTTTTATGTTCTTTGTTCTGGCTTAAGTGATTTGTTGCTGCGTTTTCAGTGTTCTTGTAGTTATGTTTTTGGTTTCGTGCTGGAGCACTACGTTTTTGATGGTGATTGAGTCCTTGAGTTTCTGTAAATTTCTGTTTCCAATTAGTGTTCTGGCTTTTGTTTTTTGTTACTTTTGTTTTAGCCAGCCTGTGTTTCCTGTGTCTTCTCTTGTCTAGTCTGTCTCTTTGTTTGTCACTTCCTGTTTTATTTTGTTAGTCTTCGTCTCATGTGCTTTACGTTCAGTTTTGTTTCCCCTCATCTTATCAGTAGATTTCATTCAGCTGTGTTCTCTGGTGTCGCTTTTGTGCCTTATTACCTCGTGTATACATAAGTGTTCAGCTTTCCTCTGTTCTTGGTTATGTTGTTGTCAAACCTTCCCACAAAGCTGTGTTTCCTGTGTGTTCTGTGTCCCGTTACAGACGTATAGGTTAATTCAGTGTTTCCCAACCACTGTGTGAAGATTATCCAATTTCACCTGACTGGTACTATAAGTGAGTCGTGTTTCATGTGTATAGGAATTTCTTTTACTTATGTATTAATCACATTATTTTATTGTATATTGCCTTGGTGCCACTGGATTTTAACATGTCTCACACTCATACAGTAAGACAAATGGTGGGGGTCTAGTAAGGAAGTTGGGGGGAAGCAGACAACTCCACAGGAAGAATCTCTTTGAGGACTCCGGGAGGTAGCAAGGGAGTGTGGACCTTAAGGTGTGAAACAGCTGTGTACTGCCTTTTGTTCCTGAAGAAGGTATTTAACTGAGAGCCATGCTAGGCTCAGGTGAGACTCTGCTGACCGTCTGCCCGGCGATCATGCAGGCTCTCCACCAGCTGGGTTTGTCTGTTCTTTGTGTTTTGATTAAAGAATGTTAGCTCACCACTCGTCTGCAGGCTTTATTTAATGGAAAACTTCCACAACACATGACAGGCAGAACAATTACATTATCTTCCACTTGAGGGCAGTACAGCTGCTTGCTACAGTTAGGTGGGTTGCCAACAGAAAAGACTGTTTTCTACAGTCATTGGTTGGCAACTGCCAATAAAACAGAAGACGACTAAGAAATACAAACATACATAGCCATGCTGCGAGTGAGACAACGTCACAGGTAATGGCGATGGATAATTATTTGAAGATGAAGTGATTAGTCTGACCTGGCTCAACTAAACAGGCCCAGGGTTCACACCAAGTAAGTAAAATGAGAGTAAATTTTCATTATATTTCAATAAATATACTTTTTGTGACATTTTTGTTTGCTTGTGTGCCGTGTGATTTTTTTGTGAAATATTTGCCGTGGCTCCAAGAGGGTGGGAAACACTGGGTTAGTTCCAGAGTTCGCCGAGTGTCATAGCGTTAAAGCCACTTTCTAAGGTTAAGCCTTGTCTCGAGAATCCTGCATTTGGGTCCACCTTTACCTGCGACACACCTGCACTTGACACTGGTTCATTGCTAAAATTAGGTGTCTTTTTTTATGCCTAACTGACTAACAAACAGAAACACATTCCTCTGAAAATGGTCAGGTACAAGGAGTGCACTGAGATTGAACACGCAGCCAATGTCCCCCCCAAAAAACTATGAAGGAATTTCAGAAAGCCTGGTGAACTCTTGTTCAAGACTATTTTAATAATGAAAAAAAAAAACAACCTCTAGCTTCTTGGAACCAAAATATTAAGATATCAGTGGTGGCACAAAATTTTGGCACAGTCCTACTTAGAAGATAGATTTAGTACAAAATACCTTTAAAAAAGATTCCTTTTGATTTTCCTTATTTTATGGTGTAACACTGGATATTTTCCCCATAAAAGCTTTTAAAAATCTATCACCACCTCACACTTTCAGAGCAGAATTGTTTCTGTAGCTGAGCTGCTAATAATTCACCAACATCTGTCCCCAGTTTGAAAATGAATCTGTATTTGTGTAGCTGCCAGACAAATGTTCGGGAATTAAAAGAAAAAATACTTCCCACTGAAATATAAAAGAGAAAAAATGGCACCACACGGAAATGCTCAAGTGAAAACAGAAGAAAACTGAGCTTAAAAACAATACTTATGATTAGTAGTTTAAATAGCACCACTGCAAATCATTTCATTTAAAGCTGCAGACTGACGCCTGAAACCGAAGTAAATGAGATGTTTTGTGTCGAGAATTAATCATTTTTTCATTCAGCGACAGCAAATAAGTTTATCACACATTTACAGTAATTTACAGTAATTGAAGTACCAACACACACACACACACACACACACACACACACACACAAATGATCACTCACTTGGTCTCCTCTGACTCCCTTAATCACTCTGGTCATCGTACCCTGTCAGAAAGAAAACATAGTTTAAACATTCATATTTCTGCAGCAGTATTTGAATGTTTATTTTAAACACATTACATTCACTCATTGGCCACTTCATTAGGTGCACTTTATCCAGTGCTCATTAATTACAATATCTAATCAGCCAATCAGCCAATCACATGGCAGCATGTATTTAAGAATGAAGACATGACAACCTGCTGAGGTATCAACTGTGTGATGCTGTCATATCAGTCAGTATAAGGGATGTTTCCAGCACCTTGTTGAATTTATGCAATGAAAAATTGCGACAATTCTGAAGGCAAAAAGCCTAATGAAGTGTCTACATAAGTGTTTATATAATATTGCTGCCTTACCTTTGGTCCAGGGGGACCTGGAGGACCTGGGGGACCCTAGGAGAAGACAGAGGGATATTCGTATCAATCACATTACATAATAATAGGTCTGAAACTATAAAATAACAACTAAACTAATGAATTGAAACATGTGAACACTGACCTTTGGTCCTTGCATGCCTCTGTAACCTCTTGACCCTGGATCTCCTGGAAACCCCTGAATAAAAAAAAAAGATCAAATCGCAGATATTTGGGCGACATTGCAACCACATAAAAGTAATTTTCTAGGTTCGTTAAAGGATCTTACAAATGTTCCATCAAATCCTGGTGTGCCGGGATCACCCTGAGGAGGGACGGTCAAAGATGCATGGAGTTAGTAAGTTTTAGATTATATGGATTAACTCATGTCACGCCATGAATATAATGTTTTGCACTTGGATGTTCTTCTTAACAAAAGGCAGGTTTGGAGTGGAGTCCTCTTTCTCACCCTGAATCGCCGCATATACACACTGATCTCCAGATTGTCTCCCTTCTCTCCTTTCCTGCCTGGTTGTCCCTGAGAGTTGAAAACAAAGTATACAGTAACTTACGGGACATCAGTCTCTTTGTATTAATAACTATCTAAGCAGACTTGGCATTACGCACAGGAAAACCTTGGGAGCCCTGAGAGCCGGGAAATCCTGGTGCACCTGGATCTCCATGAGTCCCGTTACAGCCATCTGCACCTGGCTTCCCTCTGGGCCCAGCTTGTCCTGGGTGTCCCTGCAGAGAGAGCGACACAAGCAGAATCAACACCGTCTTCCTTCTCTCACCCCAACCAATCGCGGCAGATGGCCCCGCCCCTCCCTGAGCCTGGTTCTGCCGGAGGTTTCTTCCTGTTAAAAGGGAGTTTTTCCTTCCCACTGTCACCAAAGTGCTTGCTCATAGGGGGTCATATGATTGTTGGATTTTTCTCTGCATGTATTATTGTAGGGTCTACCTTACAATATAAAGCGCCTTGAGGCGACTGTTGTTGTGATTTGACGTTGTATACATTAAATTGAATTGAATTAAACTGAAGACTCTCCCACAGCGTTCATCCCGACAGCATGGTGGACTTACAGGAATACCGTTGTTGCCAGAGAAGCCAGGTACGCCAGTCATTCCCTGTGGAGCAACAAGAATTGCACATTAAACAAAATAGCTGTCATTGTCATGTGTTTAATAGTTTACAGAGATGAGCACTTACCACGCTTCCTTTAGGACCTATGTTTCCATCGCGACCACGGTCGCCTTTCTGCCCCTTTGGGCCTTGGATGCCCTCCTCTCCTGTTCGCCCAGGTGGCCCCTGTGGGCCCTGTGGACCAAGAGGACCAGGACGGCCCTGAAATTGGGAAGATAGGAAAAACAGAGTTGATACATTTTAAGTCAAAGATGCAACACATCAAATAAACTTCATATATGAAAAAAAAATCAACTTTTAAGAATAAATTGTCAGTTATCTTCTTTTGTTTCAGTCATGACTGTTAAAGCTAACAATGGTCATATCTGTGTTAGCAAAAAGGGTGAGAGCAAAGAAATCACTTACTTACCTGTTTTAATTCCATAAGGAAACAAAATAATGAGAATAAGACAAGTGTTATCAAGAGATACAAAAAAACAAAAGAACCACAGCATCACAACAATGCAACAAAAATGTGTCAAGCTGCATTCTGATTTAATAATAATTCCCAGTTTTTCCCTTCTCCACACTATTTTTTATTTTTCAAACTTCCTGTTGGAATTTCGGTTTAGATCACCAGGGGGAGACATACACTTTCCTATCTTTTTCCTAACCTTTCCCTTCCCTTTACACCCACCCAGTGGCTAAACTTTATACTGCAAATGCCCACTAACATGTCTCTTCACTCATGTTAGCTCTTTTAAACTTTAAATGAACAGACTAAACCACACTCACAGAAATATCTGTCTGGAAACAGTTCATACACGATAAACATCAGCCCCGAGCTGGAAATGTGGCACGTGCAGGACCTGAGAGCTTCTAAGAGCTGTGCACGCTGTTCTTTTAGGACAGCGATAGGGCAGCGAGGAGATTAAGTTAATGTAAATAAAGCCAGACTCTGCTGTCAAATGTCTCAGTAATGAAAAGAGAAAGGGCAGTTGAAATGGCTGTTCAACCATATTCAGAGCGTTTGAGGCTGCAGACATCCCCCTAATCTGCAAGCTAAATATAACAATTTGATTATGATACCCAGAGTGACGAAAGGGAAAAGGCAAGCATGTAGATAGTAAGAGAATGAGAGCCTCCCAGAGGCAGAAGCATCTGCAGCTGAGAGTCTGCTACATTATTATTATTATTTTTTTAATTCCTATCTCCTGTAAGTGACCTCAGAATAACTGTTCACGTAGGCGTGTTAGGGCACCCTTAAAAAAATGGAAAACACGGCACTTAATGTCATCACAGTACATCATTACAGTTATTCACACACTCGAGGGAGCTGCTCGATGGACCCGCAGAGTCAACAATTATTGGTGGGAAGAAAACTGAATAATATGAGAAGAGTACTTTAAGAAGGGGTCATAAAACACGTGAGCATGGGGATACTATGGGAACTTGCTGTTTTTGTATGATCCTGGAGTTCTGGGTCAGTAAGTGGTGCTCTCAAAGGTTTGGAGGCCAAACAGTATCCCTGTGAGAACCAACAAACACAGTGACGTTGTTTGTCTGCTGACAGAAGCGCTTCGAGCGGTGTTACACGAAGCTCGAGCCAGCGAAAGGAATTAATAAAAATGCAGGGAGCCTAAATAGTGTCACACAAAAATTCAAACAAGCTCAAATCAGATGCAGACAGTGTGAGAAAAAGCCTCGGCGGAACTCGTGTAACTGCAACTGTAAACTTGGACATGCAGCATGTGCATCCTGTGTGTGTGTGCGCGCGCTTTGCCTATGGGCGGATTTTTCGAAGCAACGAGGTGTGTGCTTCATCTGTGCACATTGTTGACCCGGCAGATGTTGCCTATAGAGCACAGCATCGACGACAGTCCTGTCAAAACAATTCACACGCAGCCTGAACCAGGGCCAGAGTGATAAACACTGCTCTGAATTTTACATTTACTGTTTTTTTGGTTCCATTAACTCAGCACATACACACAGATAATAAGCATATTCCTCATGAAATGCGGATTAACTAATTTTCTGAAGACAAATGGTTCTGGCAAACCCATAGCTGTCTCAAATATGTGTGTGTGTGTGTGTGCACGAGAGGTCCTTGTCTAGAAAACTTGTATAAACTTTGTGCTCTGCTTTGTATCTTTCAGCATGGGCTAACAAGAGGACCGATAAAGGATTTTTAAGGATCGAAGAAGAAGTGTGGTACAGTGAAAAGGAAGCCACCATGATATGCTTCTCATTTTACCTTTGAAAACCTGGATCAGGTATATATTTGCCTTTAGATGTGGTTGCATGGTTGTTAGAGCTTGTCAGTTTTAGGGATGTTAAAAACTTGTGTACGTCCCCAAGCAAACAAACCACACCTGTTCCACATCACATACAGTAGCCAGTTCATTTGGACGGCAGAACTACGCCATTTCCTTTCTCCTTAATTCTCAAATGCACTAAAAGGTCTCCCTTCAGTCCTCCCCACTTGTTAAGGAGAGGTCCTCCACACTGTACCATTTCCTTCACACATCCATACTCCCCATTCTTATCTACTCTCACTACTTCCACCCTTCACTCCCTCACCTCCTCTCCAAAGCTCTCGAGTGCTCTCCCTTTGCACGTCTTCTTCCCCTGCTTTGTCAGTCTGCCTGCCCTTCCTGTCTCCACCGGGGGAAGAATGACCGAGAAATCAGCCACTGATAGAGACCATGAAAAGGCTGTACAATCATGAAACTGTATAAATGAAGAACTTGAAATCAGAGGAAGTCAAGCGGTCATCAAACAGACACGGCTTGGACTTGCATGCATGCACAGGCATGCCGGTCAGCTTAGTTGTCAACTCATCTCCCTGTGAAGGCTGGTTGTAACTTCAGAGGAATATGAAGCTCAGGAGACCTGTCTCTGAAATAACGGCTGTCTGCGCTGCTTTAGTTTTCTTTCTATCACAGACATACGTCACACATCTGGCCTCTGATCTCGTGAGCTCCACAACGCAACACGGATCACAGCTGACAAGTATTTCTTTAACTTCTGATTAGATTAATCTACACCTTAAAAAAAAAATACTGCAATGAACTCCCCAGAAACCCTGTTGTAGTGTGAATTAAACATACACGAAAGATCAAAAGGTTAAGTTCATTAGTCGATATTAGAAGAGTTATTTCTACTCAAGTATTACCAATAATAGCGTCCACTATGAGAGTTCACTCTAAATGTAGTTTTTTTCTACTGTGGCTCAGGTTCAGTTATTAAGAGATCAAATGAGGTCACGACAACAGACAACAGTGAACACTGGAGGATGTCAGAAGAACTAACTCGAAACTAAAACCTAACCCTTTTGACTTTAAGTCTTTCAGTCATATTATTAGGCTCCTTGTCTTTTATTATATCCTCTGGTTTTTTAAATAATACACAAACAAACAGAAGATTAATTGTTAAACTGCAATTTTATTCATTTTTATGAACTGAGCTGAATTCTTTACATTAAACTCTGCCTTTCTTTGTGTTATCTGTGTTTTGCCCATTTTTGCTTGATGACACAGCATTAACTCTAAATACAGCTTACTACACTGTAGGTGGTGATTTTTGAAAATTCATGGAGCAGGCGTACTAGGTGGCTGAATACCCTCATTATTCTAATTAGAGGTAATACAGCAGATCTAACCCACCAGAGCAGGAGCCTTGGTTTAGATGTACGTGTAATTTGTAGCAGTTAGTGCAAATTACCGTCGTCAAAAGAAAAGATTTCATAGGGTCAGACAAACAAGAGAAACTGAAACGTGGGAAAACAGGTGAAAAGGAGTTGTGGGTCGAAAGGAAATACAGACGGGCTCAGACAACAAAATACAAAGTAAAACAGCAACACAAAGAGTGATAACGAGAGCGCGCAAAGAAACTGTGGTTGTCAAAAATTCCAAAAGGAAACTGTGATAAGCAATAAAACACTAATCGTGATGCCTTGATTTGATCACGTCACTTCCCAAATCATTTAAGGGGCAGAAACTCATTTGCACTTACTTGAGTGGAAACGAACACACACATGCACAAAGCCAGTCATTAAAAACGTGTCACATCAGAATCTATTTGGAGAACCTGCGTGCTCATTAAACAGCAGAGACTTACTACAGGTTACAAGAGCAAACCTCAAAAATATGCAATGCACCGAATCATGAGGCGCTGCTGACCTGCGGAGGTGCAGGTGTGGATCAGCTAGTCTTGGTAAAGTCTTGCAGTCAGAAACAATTAAAAGCAGCTGTTCACCTAATTTTTTACACAAAAACTCATTTTCCCATTGGCTTTGTGAACTGCTTGAGCCTCTTTGGGTGGTTTTCAAGAAAATTTAACAATGCCCCTGCGCCTCGCTCTCAGTTTTATTGCACTGTTTTCATTGGAAATGCTTCTTCAGCTGAAGCTAATATTCATTAAAACCTGTTCACACTGAAATCTGTGGAATAGAAAATGAAATATAAATGAAATGAACACCATCTGAATTGATGAAACTACGGGTGAAAGCTACACTTAACTGCTCTCTTATTATTTTATGTGGCCTTCCTTATCCAGCCCCAAAAGTGATTTGTGTCTTTTCCCAGGATCAAAAAAAGGATCACCACTTAAAGAGCAACTACCTGATCTTCGGTAATTTAGCGTATCTCTTGCTGCAGTGATTTAGTGTACTATGCACTTCATGATGTCATCTCTCCTCTGGCCATGCCCACCCACACTCATCAGCGATGCAGATTTCAGCCAGAGACGTCAGTGACACCTGGAACGTTTAAATATTCATCAGTCACGTTTCCCACTGCCAAACATCTAGCCTGTACGACAGTTCACATGTGTTTTTGGATTTCCCATTGCCATATTAGCATCCACATCTGCTTCACTGCTTTATCTCTGTAAGCTTCAGCGAGCAACTTTATGATGTATCACTCGTATCAAGAAATCTCTGAGAAAATCCCTCCTCTTCACATGCTGTATAAAATGCAGTAACCCCTCTGTGTACACGGCTGTGTTTACATTTCTCATTCCTAAATCACAGATCTATTAAAAGTTCCCCCGTCTGACACCATAAATTTCATCTGGGTCCAGACTGTCCCCTGGGGTGGACAGTTTTGGAACGACCCATTAAGAACAGGATGGGAACGCACGGCCTGATATGCAAACCTCTGACATCCGAGAGGAATAAAACAAATCAATAAACAACTGGCCGGAAACTTGCTCCGTTATTCCATCTGTCTGTCCGTCCGCAAAAACTGGGAACTACGGGGGAGATTCCCTAATTTTACATATGAAAAGAACAACTAATTAAAGGTTAATTTTTAAGACAAAAATCGTCAGCAAAGTCATGACCAATGACACGAACAGCAGTTACAGTTAGGATCTTAAGTTTCTGGACACTTCACCGTTTCTGTACATCACCACACTGGATTTTAGATCAAACAGTCAGGATGTGATTCAGATTTTAATTTTAATTTTAATGTTATGCATGTTCCCTTTCTTCATAGCCTCAAAATTTATTAAACAAATTCCTAATGTTTTTAATATTTGGATGAAAATCATTCGCTGTCAACGACTGCCTCAAGTCTACAAACCAATGACATCACCAAATACTGCGTTTCCTCCCACGATCCTCTAACCGGCCTCTTTTTGCATTAATTTTGTATTTAATAACTGAGAAGCAGCTCTATTGGGGTTAAGATCTGTTGATTACAATCAATCAAAGGCTATAACATTTCTTTGCCTCGAGAAGCTCTTGGGTTGCTTTTGCAGTTTACTTTGGCTCTCTCTTCACTTGCACTGTGAACTTCAGTCTTATCAGTTTTGCAGTATTTGCCTGAACCTGAGCAGAGAGCATATCCCTGCTACTTCTATTATTAATATTAATAAACACCACTGACACGGTTCCACTGGCAGCCATAACACTGCACACGCCCATGCCATAACACTGCCTCCACTATGTTTGAAAGATGATGTGGTATGCTGCACATCACAAGCTGTTTCTTTCCTTCTCCATAATTTTCTCTTAAAATCACTCAGTACAACTTAATCTTGGTTTCATTTGTCCAACCATTTTCCAGACCCGTTCAGCCTCTTTTCAGATGTTTTCTGGCAAAATCTAATCGGCCCTTCTGGTTCTTGAGTGTAAGCAGTGCGTAATTGGTGAACTTTCAACCCTCTGAAAATGGAGGACTGTGTGTGTGGCCCAGTTTCCTAAACAATGAATACAAAAGTTTTATAAAACCTCCATGAATAATGATTTTAAACCTAGTGTGCACGGACGCAAAACTATGCCATTATCCCAAAACCTATGGAGCTAACTGTATGGCATCTTAGAGGAAAACAATAAACAGGATATTAACAATGAACATAACGCCAGTAAAAATTTCAAATGTACCAATTTTACTTAAAAGCTTCCTGTTTCATTCTTAGTTTCCTGTCATGCTGAAGGTACAAAATGCTGCAGATATTTAACAATAATCAACGGCTGCTTGGTTTAATGAAAAACCTTCTATCTGCAGGTTACATGTGCACATATATTAGCAATTTTCCAAACGAACTGTTCCCACACTTGCTTCCACGTCTGTTTTTCATCTACACTGGGTATCCATTGAGTTCTGCCTTTACACCATCACCAACAATGTTAATGTCTCATGTCTAACAGTTGGCTTGCCCTCCTGATGGTTGTATATAATGTATCTTCTCAGAAATAACACCGTAATCTAAACAGAAACTGTTGTGGACGATGCTATGCAGCACGATCTTTTCCTTCTGACGTCGGCGATGGGAGCTGACAGCCGTGTCCTGCTTCTGAAACATCTACGGGTCCTACAGAGTGGACTTTTATTACATTCACACAACACTCATTTATATAAACTCTCCCTGGTGAGAGCAGGTATCTACGCAAGCTGCCTCGAGCAGGACTGCCAGAATAATGAAAGTCTGCAGCGCTAGAGAAATAACAGTTGGTTCTGAGGAAAGGGGATGGATTAAGGCTCGGGTTTGACGGAAACAAACAAATTTGTATGTCAATCAAAGAATCTAAAGCCAAGTTTTTGCAGCTGTTCCTGAAAACATCGATGTGGCTCACTGTTACCGCCAAGATTTCATTCAAATGTAGTCTAAACTTTAACAGAAACTGGCTAAAGAAAAGTCAAATGGATACATATCTTCATACTGTCATAGGAAAATAGAATATATAACTACTGGTGCTAATGCTCCATTATTAACTTTTCCTTTTAAGCATTCATGATATCACACAGCTCTCTGCAACAAATGACAAAGGATCTAAAACAGTCCAAACCCTACTTATTTTCTCACCGCCTTAAATGGCTAATCGCTCCGTGAGAGGAAGTGAGTGTTAGATTGCTAGTTTTAGAAAGATCCAAAATTCTCAGATGCGGCCCTCTTTACTCAAGTGTCCAACAAGTGTAAGAACAAGTGGTTTACTCCACCTCATTCACTTTGTTTTAAGCACTCTGAAGGAAATGAGCAGCTGTTCAGCCCTTCTGAACTTATCAGCTATAATAAAGGAATAAAAGAAGAATGGAGGGAAGGAATTGAGGGTATAGTACAACAGCTAAGAAGAAAAGAAGGAAGGAAAAGTGGTGTGAAAAAAGGGAGGTAGGAGGAGAAAGGTTAAAGAGTGATTTAAGAGCAGAAGAAGAATGGAAAGATGGTGAAGTTTAATGTTAGGGAGTAAATCATTTAGAGCATGTAAACACTGAAGTCTGCCCTCTTTCTCTGACTCCCACAACTGGACTCGGATACTTCAGTTGATTCGGTCCCTCTTCTGTTACCCTCCTCGCTTGTTTTTCTTGGACACATTTTTCCTGGACTCATTTCCTCAGGAGTCGCATCCCTTATGCATGATACCCCGGAGGGAAGCGGGGCCCAGTCTGTGGACAGGCATGAGGGGCTCTGCTTGGAGGACAGAAAGGGACCCGAACTGGATACCCTGAGGAGGAGTCAGGCGGAGTAAATAAACATCTGTGGATGATGTTTAGATATCTATTAACGTATGTTTGGATCTCCTGGCTGCAGTCAGGGAGGTCAGCTTTCTGTAGCCTCTGCTGGAGGAAAACATCCTGCATCTAAAAAGCCCTTATGGCCACTTTAGATGAGAGCAGTTTTAAAATGATGCATTAGGAGTTAAGAAAGGCTGCACGTGGCCCAGTGACATGTGAAAAAAACAAACAAAAAAAGTCTAATGAGGTCTTTTACATGAAAATGTTACAAGCTTTGCTGCAATTCTGAGGACATCTAAACTTGAACCTTCATGTTCTCAGCTGGTCCCTGTGACTCATCCTTTTAAAATGTCTCTTACGCTAAGACAAAGAAATGAAACAGAGGGATGAATACAGATGACGTTCGGAACATCAGTCATTTGTTGTCATTTGTTTTGTTTCTCATGGCTCCTCTTTGTTCAGGACAGAAGACCAGTTTACATTTGAATTAATGTGTTTAGACTCTGAGCTAATTTCTGCGTGCACATGAGTCCCTCTTTTGCTCCGCACGTGCATGCAAATGTGCCAGAGATCTGACAGCATCCAGTCCATACAGGGTATTGCTAATGACCACTGGTTAGACTGTGTGAGTGTGAGAGAGAGCTTGCATGTGTGCTAAAGGGTGTATGGTGAAGATCAAGACTCGAGAGCAGGGGGGGGGGATCTCAGGCTGAGAACAGAACAGCCCGGACCTTGCGCTATCCCAGGGGTCTCAGGGGCCCGACACCTGCGCCATTGCCTCATATATGAGGAATGAAACGTCTCCAGTCTGTGGTCCAAGCTTTGTGTGTGTGAGCCGGACACAGCTGCAGTCTGTGTGTTTGTGTGAAAATGCATGCGTGAAAGAGCAATATTGGGTCTGCAGTCTTGAACGAGGTGTTGCCCTCACCTCAGAGATCAACCACCTGTGTGTGTGTCACTCTGACCGCATGTCTGTCACTAATGAGGTCCATCACGGGTGTGAACCCCCTATAATCCCACTGTTACATTTATCACTATGATTATAATGCCATTACAGCTTCTACACAGTGGACTTCCCAAGGTGCACCATGTGTTTATAAAACTTTAGAAAGGAAAAGTCAATTTCCTCAGAAACGCTGCTGTCTGATAACGTCTAACCCCAGGGCACAAAGTTATGTACAGAATATTTAATTATATTTACAGTCTGAGAGGCCACACGAGCGATAGTAGGAAGAAAGAAAGTTATTTTACCCCAAAGTTGACATGACTTATAAATCAAAATGATAATAAAACCTGTTACTGAGAAATCAGGTAGGGTACAAACAGCAGTCATAACTTCTAATCCTAACCAGTGCAAGAATGATTGGATAAACATATCTGTTGCTTGGACAAAATGGGCAATTTCATGATGTCATATTGGGCTCTAACAACATTATTTAGGGAGAACGCTAACATCTATCAAAACTCATAGTTATTAAGACATTTAATGGAAAACCGAAAATGTCTGCTACACTACTCTGGTATACTGGAAATGTTTGCTGGTACATCTACAGAGGAAACTCTATCGAATGGCCATATTATATACTCACCAATCACTTTGTTATGTACACTTGTTCAACTGCTCATTAACCCAAGTATCGCATTAGCCAATCACATAGCAGCAACTCAGTGCATTTAGGCTTGTAGACACGGTTAAGACTACCTGCTGAAGTTCAAACCGGCAGAAGGTTGATTTAAGTGACTCAGAATATGGCCTGATTGTCAGTGTCAGAGGGGCTCACACCAACAACGGCTGGTCTGAGTAGTTCTAAAACTGCTGGTCTATTGGGAATTTCCCACACAACCATCTCTAGGGTTTACAGAGACTGGCCCGAAAACGACGAAATATCCAGTGAGCGGAAGTTCTCTGGGAAAAAATGCCTTGTTGATGCCTGAGGTCAGAGGAAAACTGCCAGATGTGTTTAAACTAACAGGAAGGAAACAGTAACTAAAATAACCACTTGTTACAGCCAAGTTATGCAGAAGAGCATTTCTGAGCGCACAACACTTTGAAGCAGATGGGCAACAGCAGCAGAAGACCACACTGTGCCACTCCTGTCAGCTAAGAACGGGAAAGTAAATTGAGGCTACAGTACAGGCTAACAGAAATATATGCATATATGGATAATAGAAGATTAGAAGATTTGAGAAACAGTGCCTGATCTGATGAGACCCTGGTGCTGCTGCAACATTCGGATGGTTGGATCTGAATTTGGTGTAAACCAAATGAAACCAAGGAAACATCCTGCTTTGTATCAGTGGTTCAGGCTGCTGGAGGTGTAACGATGTGGGGGATATTTACATGGCACACTTTGGGCCCCTTAGTACCACCTGAAAATCATTTAAACATCACAGCATACCCAAGTATTATCAACACAGTGTACCTGTCTTCTGACGCCTGCTTCCAGCAGAATAACGCACCATGTCACAGAGTTCAAAACATCTGAAACTGGTTTTGATGCCTGAAAGTGAGTTCACTGTACTCAAATGGCCAACACAGTCGCCAGGTCTCAGTCCAGTAAAGCACCTTTGGGATTTGGTGGAAAGAGAGATTCACATCGGGAGTGCATATTACGATGGGCTCATCCAAGCGAGTGAGTTCAAAGTTAAAGATTCCTGGTTTGATCCCCGAAGACAAAATCCTTGAGGGTCAGGAAGGGTACTTGGCATAGAAATCAAATATGCTAGCTTAGCAGTCTGGTTTGAGGACAGATGCTTTCATGCTGCATGGCTCCAGTTTTACCTTTTTTATGGGACCACGAAAACCAACTTTTTGAGCACGGCAGCTCTTCGTCAGACAGGAGGACAGATGCTCGCAACTTCTCCTGTCTGAAACAATGTTTTTGCAGCTTTCACGATTTTTGCCTACAGTAAGAAACATAAAGGTATGCTCACATTTAGAAGTCTCCCCCTCCGTTTGAGTGTGTGTTTTTTCATGGTACTCTGAAGCATGTTAGTCCATTCTGATTTGACTGTGTTCATTGGATTGTGCGTCCACCTGCTTTTGATCTCAGAGAACAGAAGGTGGGCAGGTGGAGGTTGGAATTGGCACGACTATTATCCCATTAGCTGAATAACACCACTCTTAACTTTTGTTTGGTTTTATTTGGCTAACCAAATCTACAGTCAGACAAAGACAATCCCCAAAATAATTGTTGTAACTTCTGTTTTAGCTTAATGGATATAGCATTTTTCATAAATGTTATGAATGCTTATGAATAGTTAAATACTAACAAAAAAAGACGCGACAATGGAAGGTTCCAGATCTGCTAGATTAGATTTATAGTCAAACTCCCAGCTGTGATCTTGGCCCTGACTGACGTGGCGCTCAGCCAGTCCCATTACTATCAGGGATACCCATGTAATCCTCAGGGTCTCATTCTGCACCCGCCAAAATATCCAATTGGCTAAGCCCACAGTCCAATTCGAACTGAAGAATGGAAGATTTTTTTTTCTTTCTTCATTTTCCCACATGGGAATCTAGCACCCGCTGCCATTTCAGCTGCATTTGGTGGACAGGGCAAAGATCCATGCTTGTGTGTGTGGTTTACTCACTTAATGGTTTATTACATAGGTTTACGGTAAATTATAGCAATTTGAGAGCCCGAGTATGAGTAAAGGATGGGAATGTACCTTGATCTTAGGTTATGGGGGGAAAAAGTACTCATATATTACATAACATTTACACAACCACTGAGCACATGTTGAAACACCGCTATGTGGGGCCAAATTTCTCAAATCTCGAGTCTGCGCTGAAAAACATGTATTTTTCCTAGAAAATGCTGGAGGAATAAATATGAAACTACTTGGAGGAGATCTAATTGTTTCCTCAGCAGCCCACCCCCAGTGTAGGTTTCACAACAAGGCTTGATGGAGAACACATGGCATCGTTGCCGTGACCCAAAAAAACTGGTCACATTTTTCCTACAGCCCTGAGACCTTTCATCGCCAACCATAACAATTCCTGACCCGGCGTTCCTATCATGAGATTGCAGTCCAGACAGATGTGGTCGTGGTGCGAGTCTGGATGTCCCAGTGTAACTCAGCAGGGGATGGATGGCACCGGAAAGTGTCCACTGGAAAATAATCAGGAAATTGTCCCAAAACTGCTATGAGGCTTATTTCAGGACACAAAGTATCTCTAATGTCAAAATTTTTAGAAAAAAGGGTGAAAGCATGCTGAAGTTCACAGTCCCAGCAGCAACATGAAACAGAATATCTCAGGGTAATTCTTCTTATCTCAGTCTCTGTTCACTTAATTTGTCCTTAGGTATACTCAAACCATGTGTTGGCTGATGATAACACAGTCAAGCTACAGATGGCAACTAAAAGAGCACTAGGATGGAGCGTCTTCTTATCAAGGCCAACAACCTACAGTGAAAATGAATTTCATAAGACTGTGATTTCCTTCCGTGATGAGGAAACAGGATCTCTGAATGAGTTCACTTTGCCAGAGGTTTTATGCATCTGTCCAAATAATTCCCAATCCTTCTGTTGTTCCCTTCTCATGCAGCGTAGATGGACTTTCCAGTGACGACAGAAGAATTTACTACTTGAAAATTTTTTAAATTTCTTGAAAGAGTGAACTTTTAATTTCAGACTGAGGCAGAAAAAAGCAGGATTTCTTAGCTTGTTTAGTAAATAACTGCCAATAGCAGATTTTTCTGTCCTGTAACAGAAGTTACTACGGTGGCCCTGAGAGGCCAAACGGACTGCAACTTAAGAAAACACCAGCAATAAGAAAAATGCTGCAAAAGCACACAAAACACAACAGAAATAGGAAAAACAGATTTCCAAAAGCACAAGGGGAGTGTTTCTGGGGAGACAATAACCCGACGGACCAGTTGCAGGAACCCAAAACATGCTAGGTGTGTTTTATCATGATTCATATAATACTGATGACGGACTTTTAGGCTAATAGTTAAGCTAACACACTTACCTCTCATCGGTTTTGTGAGGACTTTTGAAGCGACTGTTGTTGTGATTTGGCGCTATATAAATAAAATTGAATTGAATAGATCCTCCACTTCTTTTAAGTGTCTCCCAGCGCAATTCTTAGCATATTTTGTTTCGCGCAACTGGTCCGTCGGGTTATTGTCTCCCCAGAAACATTTCCCTTGTGCTTTTGGAAATCTGTTTTTTCCTATTTCTGTTTTCGTTTTTCCTATTTCCAGTGTCGTTTTTTTTCCTATTTCCGTTGCTTTTGCAGCGTTTTTCTTATTGCTGGTGTTTTCTTAAGCTGCAGTCCGTTTGGCCTCTCAGGGCCACCGTAAGTTACCATGTACATGTGCTCAAGAATGAAAGCTGCTAAAGCTTCAGGACAAAGTCAAAAATGAACATTCTTGCTAGAACACAAGGAAATATTTAGATTTCTTCTTGGAATTTAGTACATAGTTAGCTTTACTACTGAAAGGTAAACTGTTCTGTTAAGATTGGACTCTTTCTCATCTTATCTCTGTTTATTAGTATACTATATATAGCTGGTCACTAAAATAAAGGGGTTAGATGTCCTTTATTTTATGTTTTTCTCCAAACGGTACATTTTCACTCCACCATTATGGAAACAAAGACATGTTTCTTAGGTTTACGGGTGATTCTGAATTGGCTGTAGGTGTAAACGTGAGCCTGAATGATTCTCTGTCTCTCCATGTTAGTCCTGTGATTAACTGACGACCTGTTGAGGACGTATTCCACCTCTTGACCCCACCGAGACTCTGAATTGGAAAAAGTGGTTAAGAAAATGGATGATACATGCAAAAGAAAAAGGCTAACGCGTTGGGAATGGTTTGCTACAAAACACAGGATATCTCCAGGATATTTTATTCAAATCTGTCTTGTGTAAGAAATAAGAGGAGGATAAAGAATAAACACTGACTTTGTGAAACATATAGGCTGAGACAAAAACACAGTCACAGCCAGTTTTGATGCCGCCCTGCTTAGCAGAGGCTCGACACAGCTTCAGTGTGCATTTACAGACACTTCTACTTGTCATTAGAGTGTTGTCATAGTGAGAAAGAACACTAAGACGTGGGTAAGTACAGCTATTTGTTTTCCATACTCATAATGCGAATACATGCCGTTTGTAATCGAGTTCAGTTAAGAAGAGCAAAGGGTATGAAGTGGGAATATATCATGTGCACATTTTTCAACATTTTGAATCATATTTGATTCCCATCATGTGAGTTTCACACACAGAAATGACTGAAATTAAAGTTATTTTGGTCCCTGCCTTTTTTTTTTTAAAGATAGTGGCTTCAAAATCAGTAGCAAAAACCTCCCTTTTCCCACATTTGCTGCCAACTGGCGACACTCAAGAGGACTCTGTCACTAAGGAATCAATCAATATCTTCCTCACTGCAAGACTTTTTAATTTATACAAGTATATGAGTAAGTATGCGTCAGTGTTGATGTTTCGCCCTGCCTTTATGTATGTGCACAGTATGTGTACACGAGGCCCTCCTTTGTACACAATAGACATCCCATTCCTAAAAGCAGCTATCTTTCCAAAATGTGAGAGTGAGGCACGTTTTAAGGCTCCTAAAACTGGACCCCGTCTGGGTAGAGGACAGCGGGTCAGTAAAAACAAACCAAACAAAAACAAGAAGGAGACATTTTTGTTTTTGCAGACCCAGACAGAGACTTACTTAGACAAATATGATTTGATCTTGTGATGTTCATTACGTGAATTATAGAGCGCATGTTTCTTCCTGTTCGTTGTCCTTTAAATCAGAGTTCTCTTTCTGCAGTCAACTAAGTTCGGATAGCTAATTCTGAATGAAATCATAATTTAAAAACTGCACTTTGTTTTTACTTGCCTTACCCTGGTCTAATATTAAAATGTCTTTAATGACCTGAAACATTTAAGTGTGACAACGATGAAAAAACTAAGAAGTCCGGATTATTTTGTAACCATGTGTCAGCTACATACAACAGCCGGCTGTTGTCTGTTTGTCAGGCTCTTTCACACAGGGCACTCGCAGCCTGTGATTCCCTGCTGAATTCCTCTTTCCAAGAATCTTAGGAAAAGAAAATCCTCCCGTCCAAGAGTTTTAGTGATACTAGCAGGTTTTTGCTTCCCTCCCCTCCCATCTACTGCACTATTACTCCACAGTTAGTAGCTCTTTCTTTGACAAGGTCAGGGCCAGTGGAGAGGGACTGCGGGCATGGATGAGGCTCCTGATTGCAGGTTTGAGGAAAAACTGCCATTACAAATCATGTAAGAAGCTCCAGCAGGTTACTAATATATACTGGAAAGATGCCTCTGCCAGTAAATACGCTCACTAACTCACCTCCCATAGTCTCCTATCTTTTAGGCAGTCATGTTTGATCAGTGTTACTGACCACTGCTGAAAAATTCAGCTCTGAGAGCTCAAATAGAGTTCATCATTATGTAAGTTCAAGAGTTTATTCTGAAAGCAAGGTGCAAGAAACACATCCTTGCTTTTACCATGAAAGTGTGTGCAAATGTCATGATATTTTGGAGTCATAAAAGTTAATGATGCCTGCAGCATCCCTAAGCAGACAGGAAAGTATAAGAGAGGCTCGGGTACTGGATTAAGAATGCAGGTATGCACTTGTTTTCATGGAACGAGGAAATCTTAGCCATTTATAGATGAAACCAAACAGAGACCAACTTGTTCCCACAGACACAGAGGGGGTCTATATTAAAAAAAGATCAGTGGACTGTCATTGTGCTCAGTTTCCTCAGAACATGTCATTTCCTGCCCTTCTTTAATGCATTACAGTGTTTCTTATGGTGGAAAGGACACCATGTCTCCCAGCATACTGCCTCTAATGGTTTCCCAGTCGTGGCTTGTCTTTTTTTCTTTTCGATGCAAGTGTTTCTCCTTGTTCACTGCGTAGGTTGAGAAGACGTGACGAGCGTGTGCTGACCTTTTCACTTCAAAGTTTCATTTTCAACGTTAAACCCAGTGCCTGCTTCTAGAAACCCAAGTTACAAAAAACCCTCCCAGCACTAAACATATCAGTGAGCTGTTAAATAAGGTCCAAAGTGAGCATGTGTGTTCAGTTTCTAATGTCATCCTGGTTCTCCAGGCATTAGAAACCATGAAATGGATTCTTTATAACCCCAACTAGCTTGCACAACTGCTTACACCTTTATTTGATCACACTGTGATTACACTTGTGCCCATGTTCCTCAGTTATTAAGCCAAGTCTTGGGAATTACTTCAAACGCTTTGTGGTCCTAAGTTATTTCCTCATTACTTCAATTTAGGGTACTTATTTGCCGTTTTATTACCATTCTCACGACTGGAAAAAAAAAATCACTAATGACGCAAAAGAACAATGAGGACTTTTGGAAGCACGCCGTCTCCGCTCTCAGAAAAGCCCTGAAATTAACATATTTAGTCTGCACGAAGAATTTCTTTCATTCTTTGAGTCTCTCTCACGCTCTTTCCGTCTCTCATCTCTGTCTGAACTTTAACTTTATTGTTTCCCTTTTGCATTGCTTTCATCTTCTGTTTTTATCTTAAAAGATAGCATCTAAAACCTCCATTCTATCTGAAGGCCACCAGATGGCGATAGTTGTGGTTGGAAGAAGACTTCTGCGCGTAGGGAAGTCTATTGGTAAACGGTTTTCTGTCGTGACTTCTGTAAACACTTTCCTGCTGAGTTTATGGGCTGTTATTCACTTTGGGTCATACTGAATGAAAAATGAAGTCGGTTTTATAAATCTTAGTCACCAAGTTTCAAAATATGAGGATTATGTGAGGTATAAAACACACACACAGCACGTCCAGGTTTGGCAAATACGATGGCGTACAAACGTTACCGAAGCGAGGCTTTGGCATTTGTTCGGTCCTGTGATAAACTCTGAGATCTGACTTTTATTTTCTTAAAACTAGAACGCAAACAAAACTGATGTCAGAGGAGAAGTTGGACAAAAATTATTCTGCTCCACTAATGCATCATGTTGACGTGAATGGCCGCCATTTCTGTGTTAACAACCATCGCCCAATCGCGACAGCTGTGTGAAATCTCAGCCAAAGCAGACAGCTGCACAGGATGAGTTGGACCCATTCAGTGAAGCTCTCTTCTCCATGACTCACCTCAGGGGGAAGTTATCGGAAGAAATGTTTTTAGAATGAGATGCAGGAGGGAGAAACAGATCTGGGGGGACCTACCTATGTTGGTTTCTAGTGTGTTCATAAACAAGTGCAACAACTGGGGTGAAACAAAAACCATTGCAACATTTTGGCTGGGTTACAATATGTGCAAAACTACTCGAATTTAGGAAATTTAAGCTTTAAATATGCATAAAACAAACACAAGGATAACGTAAAATGCCTGTTTTCTTGGAAATGGAGTCTAGTTTCCTCTGGGTTAGAGACCGTTTGTCTTTGACAAATGTTTGTGTAGTTCATCTCTCGCAGACCAGGATGTCTGATCTGCGATATTTTGTCTTGTTTTTACGGCCGAAGCACAAACTATTCCAAGGAAGGAAAACCATTCACTGTCTTAGCACTTACAGCAGCACTGGACAATGACAGTTTTTTCCTTCGCTCGTGGCTGGCACAGTAAATCAGTGAAAGACAGGAGGAAGCCAAAGTGGTCTGCTGAGCCTATCGTCAGACTTATGAATCCTTCAGACACGGAATGTGGAAGTTCCCGCTCTGACTTCTTACAGGCTTTCCTGGATCCACAGCAAAGGTCAGACCGACTGTAAAGCTGGTCTGGTAAATTCTTAGTGGATGCCAAAGTCAAGCTGCATGACATTCCTGTTGTCAGGTCAGGTTGTCATCTCCCTCAGGAGGTGTTCTTTCTCGCAGGCGGGAGGTTTTACAAGTCTGGATTTTCAGTCCCCGACTTTATGTGGTAAATGGTCTTTACCACATCAGAGAGCTAAGCTGGGACATTTATGGATCCTACGAGCAGTCTTCGGAAGAACAGAGAAACAAAAGGAAGCTGGCCAATTAATCATCCAGAAAGTTCGTCTTTGAAATGCACAAAAATCCGAAATGTCTCTTGAGTATTTAAAAAAGCGTTCATGGGCAGGATGGTGTTCAGGGACAACTTTAACAGGGGGCTAAATGAAGAGCTACATTTATGAACTTGAACACACTTGTGTCGCTATGATAGATGTGGGTGAACAGAGCCCAGGACAGAGATTTGAGTGCACATCTGTGGTTAGGTGAAGGAGACAAAAACACTTAACTGAGATTGGGAAATACTGTGGTTTTGTTAGTAAAATGACCTCAGGTCACAGTTCTTAACCAACAGATCCTTGTTTGAGGATCTCCGGATGAGCTCAGTATGTAACTAAGATTTTAGAGGCATATATGTTGATTCCTCTCTAAGCTTGTGGAAGCTCAGATAACCCATGCAGCACATCTTTACATCCCATTTAATCCAACTGTTTTATTATTGAAAAAACTTTTTTTGCAGAACAAATGACATCACGTCTCTTTCAACACCCAAATATGTTTTCATTTGCTGTGGAAAGTAGGCGCTGGTTTTCTCAAAGCACTGATATTTTAAGGAGGTAAAGCCCCTAGTGTAATAATCAGAAAGCCATCTGATGATTTGTGCAGCATGTGTCAGAAGCAAAAACAGCATTTAGTCATGCAGAAACCCATGACACGCTCTGAGCCTGTTATCTCAGTGTGTTTAGTCTATGTCTGTCTCTCTGATATAAAACCCTCTCTCATTTTTCTCTTTTGCTCTCCCTCACTTCAGACACTTCTTCTTCCTCTCTGACCTTTTCTTTCACAGAGGTTAATGATGTGAAATGCAACTCTTAGACTGCAAGAAAGGGTGATAAGTATGTCAAACTAATGACTTACAGCAGTGCGATCCTCCATACGGTGAAAGAGTCTTAATAGACTGATTATCTGATATGTTAACTTTGCATTGTTGTGACACTTTGATTACCCACAACATGACTGGAAGGCTATGATCAGGCATGACACTGATGTTGAGTTGAGCTGGTAACAGTGACCACCTCACATGACACTAGGGTTTTTACCCCATCGTGGCTGCTGTGCATCTACAGCACCTAAATATCAGGCTAACCTGATATTTATTCAAAGTTGAATTGATGCTTGTGGTCCAATTAAAAGGAACTTACTGGGGGCTCATTTCCATTTCATAGGTTAGAGAAAATCATATTTATTTTATACTGGCCCCTATGCAGCCTGTCAGTTCATCTTTCCCTGAGACTTAAATATAAATACACCGTCATGTGCGATCATGGCCTTATTTGGTATTCCAGATTGAAAAGCAGCTGGTAGAGCTGGTTAACACTGAAGATAAAAAGGGAAAAGACAGAAACAGAGACAGAGAGGGAGGGAGAGAGCGGTCTTTGCAGAGCTACTTGGAACAGTAGTTAAAGTAGGAGACTTACCCTGGCACCCTTCTCTGGGAAACATTTACAGCCTCCGCTGCAGTCTCTTCCACCACAGGGAACATTGTGCTTCTTCCCACCCTGCAACAAAACAAAACACACAAAAAAAGCCCACATTACATATTGTGCACTTCAGGTGTGACTATCTGTGTTTGTGTACGCTGCTGATCACGCCAGCACCTCTGTTATATCAGCACGGATAACTGTTATACTACTGTCTGCACAGTTGTGTATCTAAGTGTTTTCTGCGGAAAGGGTATTTTGGAAATGGCTCGAATGAGTCACAGAGGACATTCATTCATAATGGATGGTCGTCTGTTTATGAGAAAAAAAGAAGGAGAAGAAGCTGGGTCCAGTCACAGACGGGGACAATCTGCCCTTAGATGTCTGCATACCAACAGAACCACCCACCATCACAGGCTCATCTGTCCTAGACATGACACAAGCACAACACAGACCAGAAGAAAGAAAATGAAAGTAGTCACTTGCCAGCTTTCCCACCCCACAGGTCAGAGGTCGCAAGACCCTAAGCTAACTGAGATAGCTTGAGACATTAATTAGGTCAGAGCTGAGGCTTATACAACTTCGCATCTATCTCGTGCTTCGAATAAAATCCCCATTCACGGTCTAATTCGAGCACATATTGCCTCTGAAGCTGTAGTTTAAAATGTTCCATTAAACTTTTACCCAGCAAGGCCTAGAATAAAAACTACTCAAACACACGCAGAAGGCTGGGTTGCTCTATTAACTCCAAGGTAGCAGTGTTTAGGGAGCTGGGGTAAAATGGCCATTGAGTTGCATTTTAGTAGCACATACAGATGTTACAGAGACTGCCATGTAGCTGAAGTATTTCATGACGTCTCACACTCATATGCCTACCTACGTCCTCCACCCACACAGCCATACCATAGCCTGCTTAGGCCTCAAATGCCTCAATATCCCCCCTCTCTGTTGTAAAAAAGAAAAAAATCTAAATGAGCACTTTATGCCCACAATGGCAACAAAGTGGCAGATAAAGAATCAGAATGATTCTCCGTCCTCAGTTTGACAGCCGATCCCAGCAGCCCTATTTACAAAGGCCACATTGAGACCTTGTTCATGCACAAAGACCTTCTTTTACCATAGAGGCATCGTCCTTTATTGGTCCCCTATCTCCAACAAAAAGACCCTCTTCCTCTCCCTTATGGAATGCACAAGGCTGCATTTCTTTGTTAACAATCAGTGGATCTGAGGAGTTCCTTTCAAACCACTGTTTGATGCCTCAATGGATTTAATTTAGCCTGCATGTGGTGTCAGACTCCAGCAAACAGCATGCTTTCATTATACCCCACATTTCGTCTGATTATGTGAAACGCAGTATATCCACATCAATCATGGATTACCTGTACCACAGTATTTTTTTTAGCTTTAGGAAAAGGGACACGAAAAAGGATTTAAATCAGAATAAGGATGTAACAGAGTCACGGAATGACCTTTCTCCAGGGTGGAAGTCCAAAAGCACAGACAATAGACTGCGTCATCTCCAGATAGACTCACAAAGGAATGGGTCCCATATAGGCAATTACACATTGTGGAGCAATGCACTATCAATTCAACCTTAGTTTACAGGCTCAAAATAGCTGATGGCCGTTTCAGCAGAGGACAATAGGATTGTGCTACAGTATCCTGTTTTCTCCACCCATAGTCACAATAACCCGCTGTTTGTCAAATCACCTTTTCCATAGCTTTTGCATGCCTTGGAAACTGAGTTCATGATAATGTGCAGGTGCATGCCTTTGCATCCGTTCAATCACACTCGAAATAGTGGAACAATAAGTCATCATATCATAAAAAACTTAGAGATACTTGTCTCAAATTATATTAAGACAAAACCAAATGCAACAGACTTTCACTAAACCAGTAAGTTGATAGCAACACTATCCCAAAGTGTGTTTGGGCTCACACAGCCAAGCTGGCTCTAGACTTGCCTTTAAAAGTCATGTGCTTCCAAAATAACTGGTGTAGTTCATTTGTGGTTCAAAAAGCATAAAACAAGAAATGCAAAGCATGAATTTGCTGCAGATTTTAGTAATATTTAAAATCTACTACTACTACTGCTGATGGACATGGGATGTTTTTTAAGAAACAATTGACAGTATATAGTAGCACAAATAGTAACATATGAAGACAAAAACCAACAATTCACTATTTACCATATGAAATGTTGCACTAGATCACACCATACCAGAAAAGTAACTGATAAATCCAGACCACCATGCAGCACGGTGTAAGCATGGAGAGAAATGATCTGAATGCCGTTCCATCACCTTGAATTAATGAGCAATTAAATCTGATAGGCACATTAATACATATTAGTGTCGAATGAGTTCTTTGATGTTACCAAATAATGTCATCCCACTGTCTGCTTAGACCCTAAATAAATCCTATTTTCTGTTAATTCTTGTGCTGTGTTAAAGGTGCAGATGTAAATACATTTGTGTTTGTGTGGTAAGCTACTTCAGCAAATGACATGAATATCCCCAAACATACAAACCACTATGTGCAGTGTGTCATTGAATGTGTCTGTGAGCTAATGTTTCTGTGTTTCCCAGGGAAAAAGAGTTAATTTGACAGTAACAGATGGCAAAAGACGTAAGAAAGACAAATTCAATTCCGTTATATCTATATAGAAACAATTCAGCTCAAGCAACAGTCACGTCAAGGCGGTTTATGTTGTTCGGCATAGACCCAACGGTATTAGAAAGAAACCCCCAAAATTACACGACCCCTTATGATCAAGCAATTGGTGACAGTGGGAAGGAAAAACTCCCTTTTAACAGGAATAAACCTTTGGGAGAACCAGGCTCAGGGAGCAGCAGCCATCCACTGTGACTGGTTGGGGGTGAGGTGAGGAAGAAGCGAGGAAAGGTAAGGATTGTTCAAAGCAAATCAGATATCAGATATTGGATCTACACATAATATGTTGCTGAATTGTGTTTTGCAAAACAAATTTAGATTTAAGTGAAGGTTGCATGAAAACACCAGCAGTCTGGTGCAGTTCAGTGCAGGCTAAAATGGTTAGTTTTCACTATTGTGGTTGAGTTACAGTAATGAACTATGTTGGACTGGTGCAGAGCAGCTGGTGGTGTTCATGGCCATTTTAGGTGGCATCAAGGGTAGCAGACCTCGATGTAAATTTAAGATGATGATGTTGGTTAGATTCACTAACTTTCTTGTCTATCTTTGTGTGTCTATCTTTTATAATTGCTTTGTTGTGCCTAGGGTTTGTTGTGAAAATTTTTGTGTGTATCAGAGCGCAGATCAGCTGATCAGAGTCTGCACACAAAGAAAAACTGACTGGTTTTTGTTATAAGTAACTCCTTTACTGTAATCATAAGTCTCACCCCCAGGCATGATAAGTTAGAATGAAACAGAAACAGTCTTGCACATTCAAAGAGCAAATGTCTCTCATTAAAGAACACATCAATTTTTATTCCTTTTTTCAATTCACAAAATGCTTTCAGAGTACAGATAAAAACCTCTTCCCATGCCTTTGTTATGAGTGCTGTCACACAACAGCGCATATTACATGAAACAATTCCCATGAGCCACAGCTGTTCCTCGAGACCCGGTTTGCTTTGATTGGTGATCTGCGGCTTCTCGTTTACAGTATGACTGCAGCCATGATCATCTTTTATGTTCTGTGAACTGCCTCCAGTGGTCTGCTCAGCTTCACAATTACAATCACGTGTGTAAATGTAAACAGTGGTTCCACAAAAAAGGACGCCCTCTTAAGATATAAATGAAGTTCTGCATTTGTTTATAACACTTAGACCACACACGTATGAAAAAACAAAAGGTTCTGTCTGACCGAGTAGTAACAGACAGTTTTCCACTTCTGGTCCTCTGTCTCTATGTGCCAACTAATTGATTTAGTGCTGCCACCAGAGCCCGACACGTTAACGTGACATACAATTAAGAGATGTTTCATCAGGAGGAAATTATCCATTTCTGCTTAAAGAAACACATTTAGTAAAAGCTAATTGCCTGCTGTCCTGAATTACCATGACGCAGTACCTTAAACCAAATTTATAAGAATAAATAAATCCATATAACTTGGATCAGTCTGGAAATATAGAGCCACTGATGCCATATTTTCATGTGTAGATCAAGTTTCAGTGAACAGAGCTTTAGGGGAGAACGTGCAAAGCTGCTGTGTTTATAAAAATATTTTTTTCTCTGACGAAATTTGTAGTTTTTGTTGCCTCCCTCTTTATGGATACTGCAGTATTGCATCACTCTAATTGTGCACCAACTCCTTCAAAATATGTGAAATTAGTGAAATTGAACCAGCTGGGTCAACATCATCCTATCATGCTCATGTTTTTCTCTCATACTTTGGCTTGGATTAATACATACACAGTATTTTCAAAGGTATTTTCAGTGTTTTAGCCTATTTTCAGTGTTTTACCCTAACCCTAACCCAAAATCAACTGGATAGTTGACTGATGAGCAGTTTCATGGCCAGGTGAAGAGCTGAATCTGATTGTTTCCTGTTCCCTCATTATTTCTTAACAAATGAAGCAGGTAAAGGATGTGGAGATGATTCCAAGAGCTGGACTTTCATTATATTAGGTTTTTACTGGAATTGGGAAAAGGTCCTAAAAATATAAGATCCAAAAACAGCCAATGCAATACTTTTGTCAAACATCTTGAAATAAAGCTGAACGTTTGCACTTGGGTCACATTTTGAGTGATTTAAAATCCACTGTTGTGGTGTGTAGAGGTTTAAAAAATAAATCATTCTCCAAACCTCATGAACCTAAACTGTAGGTGGTGTCTATGTGGCTCTTATACATAGTCACTGCACTTAATATGTTGTTGCATTTCTACAGCACCACACTGTGGTCCGCCAGCAATTCAAATGTCGTTTATATGCATGTCCTGAAAAATACAAAGTACTCTGTTTAGTAAAAACTCTGAAGACCGAAGATTAGTGTCATCCATTCAGTATCCCACTAGTGTTGAATAATTACCATGAGTGGTTTTTGGAGAACATTACTACAACAAACTTGATCTTTGTAGAAAAGTTCACTTCATTTTATCCCACACTCACTGTGAAAGCTGGATATGATTAGGATAAGAATTCTTGGGTTGAGCACAAGATTAGGAAAAAACTGATGAAATCTTTTCTAGGTCCTTATAAGATTTGATGTTGATGCCATTCTGAAGTAGACAACAAGATTTCTGATAACTGGTAGTAATAATAAATAATAATAAAAGATGATGGAGATATATTGTTAGCTAGAATCTAAATCATTATGAATACAATTAAGTCCAGTTTAGCTGCTCTTAAAGAAATTAACTCAACTGCTTTATGAGTCAGAGGTATTAAGAAGACTCTCACAACTGCCTTATAATTATGAATGTACAATAAACAAATGGTTAGTTTGGTTCAGGATAAAGACTGGGCTTAAGAGCAAACAGGTACTCTGTCAAATCATCACTGACTCTGATTACCAGTACGTCTAATTCCCCCCTGTGAGTTTAGTTGTTTAATTAATATTGAACTGTAGTACAGAGAATGTGCCGACCCTCTAGCCACACTTAAAAATTGCTATGGTCAAAAAGTCAAATTGCATCATTTAGTTAGACAACTTTTAATAACTGCAATTAATTGCATTAACTGAATCTAACAGATTTCTGAGGTATTTGTGAGCATTTCCTCTTATCTTGTTCGCTTGTGTCGACTACAAAAGAATCAAATCTTCTGTAGCCAGTCAATACACTTTTTTCTTAACCACTTATCATCCTGTACTTTATAAAGAAAGCAATCAAAAGTCATCACAAATTCCCAAGAAAAAAAGAGATGCTTTAAAAGTCATGCTTTCCTGAAAACCATCTGTCCAAATCTTGTAATTCAATGAACTGTGACAGTAAATAATAAAATCAGTTATCGAAAACGTCGCTGATTAAATGGTGATATGTTGTTGGTTGGTTTGTGGACAACTTGACTCACCACAGTCTCGTTTTTTTCCCCTGTTCCGTATACGTTACTTTTACCACAGACAAAACCGCTTCTTAGCACTTCCTGTGAACGTCAAACGCAGCCAAAATCAACAAAGAAACTCAGGCGGGAGGACAGGATGATGACAAGACAAAAGATGAAGGAAAAAACAGACAAAACAAACTGAAGGCGAACTAAAAATAAATATGCAGAGAAATAATGTTAGGCTGAAATTAGAGACGCATTCTTATCATTTTGGCCTCCAGTCTGCAGCACTAAAGAAACCACAAAGATCAGGGGTTGATTTGTGGTATGTTAAAGCAATCAGCAGTCCACGTGACAGATGCAATGAAATGCAATGGACTACTAAACTCTATAAGGTTGAAACAATTTAATGTGCCACCAAAGCAGAAGGAAACAGAGAAATTCAAGTCGAGATAATCTTTTAAACATAAGTTAGTGCAGATAAGTAGATAAGGCAAACATCAGTGGGTTCCAAGAAATGCAGCATGAAGGCAGACGTGAGTGTGCACAGCTGGACATTCCACTTCTCCCTTGGCATATTTTCCAGTGAAACATGCAAACAGAGTATTAATAGGAAAAAACATGAATAAAAATACGGTAAGAGATGTTGCCTAGAGCAAAAGTGATAAAGCAGAAATTCCTCTAAAACACACTTTTCCATTGCTTGTTAGATCGAAACTATTTCATTAAAATATCTAAACATCAACCAATCAACACTGATGGCGCGGGAAGAATTTGGGTAATAAACTCTCTTTGAGCTGGTTTCTCTGTACAGAGGTATCCGATGATCAGAGGTCACAGCCTGCTGCAGGATGAGCCTTTGATCTTGGGCTGGTGTTAACACACTACGAGGAAAACTGAGGAGAGAGGTGTAAAATATGGCTGCTGTGATCACAATAACGAAGAGTCAACAGAAACTAAATCCTCCCACAAGGGCCATAAGTGGTTTAGTTGTGGGATGTTTAACGCAGGCTTTTGCTTATTCTTAATATTAAGGATTTGACCTTTCCACTTTGACCTTAGCCAAGGAGCCAAATGCCCAATCCCACTGCTGAACTTTGTAGATGCTACACTCCTGTAATTACTTGTCTGCTTTGTCAGATATTCAAACAGATGCCTTAACTGCCACAGATATGACTGATATCTCAGCTTCTGGGAAAATACACTGATGCTCATGATATTTTTTGAATATGTAAAGAAAAAGAAAAACAGGTCAAATAACATCCCGAGCATTGTGAAATTTCCTTAGCAGGTAAGATGAAGATCACACATTAAAGCATGTTCCAGCTGCTTATGTTCGTTCTTTAAGAGTTTGTATGCAGATCTTTCAGTTTGCTCAAAATAAGCAGTGCATCATAGTGCTAAGTGCTTATTTTAAGTGCTTATCTTCCTTCATGCACCTAAATTTACAGAATTCACTTCTACTAGTGGACATGAGAATAAAGAGGACTATCATCACCAGCAACAGTGCAAAGTGGGGAAGATGGAGTCAATCTGCAAGATGAGCAGTTAACTGGTGGCTTATTCTTTTATTTATTAGTTACAAGTACTTGGCTATTTCACAAAAAAACTAGTTCAGTCTCTACTTTGAGTGCTTTAAACACATTCAAAGGTCTGGCTTTTTATTAAGGTACCATCCCAAACAAGTAATTCAGAATAATTGTTCACTGTTAAGATAAAAAAAAAAGAATTAATAAAATATAGTATATTTTGTAATCTAGTGTTTGACGTTGGTGTAGACAGGTTCAGACCATCCTAAACATTAAACAACAGCTAGCCTAATAGCCAGGCATCACTGACCAGTGCCTTCATGGCATATTACAAACATGTATATGTATATATTTGAATTCTAATAAAGTGCGTGGCTATAGGAATGCTGTAATATTATTATTACAAGTAGAGATTAGATATAATATACGTGACCTAGGAAAGAGCACATCTATAGAAATGCATCTGTTTTCACTGCTTTCACGCTTCTGTGCTCCCTCCTGCGTGTCTGTGTGTATACATTTGTACGGTGTCTAATCGCTCACTGTTATGATTTCTCAAGGTTGCAGCTGCCATGCATCACACTAATGATGGTGACGCTAAAGAGAAAGCGCAAACCCGTGAACTTGAAACACCTGGTCATAAGTTCACATGAATCTGTGATGGAAAGATGCTGCGCGAAATGCCTTGATGCATATTTGTACTATATCGGTGCTTGCTGTGATACTCCCTTTGCCAGCTGAGAACCATCTCAGTGATGGATTCTCTGGAAGCACACAAACTGGAGTTGACCTTTAAATGAAGAACAGAGCCCGACTGATATACATATAATACGACATATCATCTGATGAATTTTTTTTTAAAATTTGAGATACATGAAACATAAACAGATTTTCCTAACATTTGTTACGAGTAGTTATTCATGATTCCTTCCTAAGATAACTTTTTTAATTTAGTTTATCGGCTGTTATAAATGTCGATACCTACAGAAGAGGATTAGGGCCACTGGAAAAAAAAAAAAGTGGGCACGTCTTTTTTTTTCTTCTTTTCCAGAATTCTAAGATTAAAGTCAGAATTCTGAGATTAAACTCAGAATTCTGAGAAAAAATAATTCTGATGAAAAACTCTGTCTGACTTTAATCCTAGAATTCTGACTTTAATCTTAGAATTCTGACTTTTTTCCTAGAATTCTGACTTTAATCTCAGAATTCTTACTTTTTTCTTAGAATTCTGACTTTAATCTTAGAATTCTGACTTTAATCTTAGAATTCTGACTTTTTTCGTAGAATTCTGACTTTAATCTTAGAATTCTGACTTTAATCTTAGAATTCTGACTTTTTTCCTAGAATTCTGACTTTAATCTTAGAATTCTGACTTTAATCTTAGAATTCTGACTTTTTTCCTAGAATTCTGAGTTTAATCTCAGAATTCTGACTTTTTTCTTAGAATTCTGAGATTAAACTCAGAATTCTGAGAAAAAATAATTCTGATGAAAAACTCAGAATTCTGAGAAAAAATAATTCTGATGAAAAACTCAGAATTCTGACTTTTTTCCTAGAATTCTGACTTTAATCTTAGAATTCTGACTTTTTTCTCAGTCAGAAAAAAAAAAAAAGACGTGGCCACTTTTTTTTCCCCCAGTGGCCCTAATCCTCTTCCGTAGGAATCTTGTTTACAACATTTTAGGTTTTATTTCAAAATTGCAACTTAAAATTTGTATCTATTTCAAGCCAAATTTTTTGCTTATGACTAGCAAAAAACATTTTTTTCTTCAAGTAAATTTGAATTTTGTAGTCATCTCCTTGTGCCCAGAGTTTTGGTAAATACTTGCATTATTAATGGTTGTAACATAGATTGCTGATACATACAGTAGACCTGGCTTTGTTGTGAAATGTTTTGCTAACCACTGAAGTAAATGAAACAATAATTTGTTCATTCATTCCTGAACATGGATTCTTGAATTGCAGTCTCTTTGGTTATTTCACAATCTCTGTAGACAGATATCTGTGTAGGAATATGCAAAGTTTAGCAAAGATCAGGATTTTTGCCTTCTGTTTGTATATCTGTCAGATATCCACTGAGCAGTCATGTGTGAGCAGACTTTGGTTACATGTGGGTAAACGTGTGGAGACTGAAAGGAGGATATGGTGGAGAGATAGTAAAAGAACACTGTCTATCATCTGGTGACAATTTAAGCTTTTATTTGTGTTTTAAATTAATGTGCTTTTATAAACAAAGCATGGCACACAAAACAGGAAAGTTTTCACCAGATATCCGCTATCTGGATATCCTCAGCTGTTATTTCCAAAGACCTTAGTTATAACTTAACTTTTGATGTCAAGGTCAAAACTAATGATCCAATTTTAGCAGTCTACCACATTAAACGGTCAAAGTGTAAAGGGTAGCATTAAACAACAGCACGCTAGCATTGTCATAAGGATTATATTAGCATGCTAATATTAGTTATCAGGCAAAGTTCCAACCTTACTGAACCACGAGGCTGGCTGTAGACTTTAAGTCATGTTAAAAGTAATTTAGATGAAGAGTGCAGTAGCACAGCATTTGTTTATATTCAGCCTTTTCTTGTTAGTCATCAGCACACCAATCCAAACACTGTGAAACTATTTAAAATCAAATTACTTCTGTTAGTGCTCAGTCTCTTAAAGATTTCACATGTGGATTCTTCTGTGGAGTTTAAACCTCCAGAAGTGCTTAAAACACCATCAGTGTGAGCCGATTCCATCTGGCTAATGCTACGGCCTGTCGAGAGAAGCTGAACAATATCTTGATTCACTGCCACGCTGTTTGAAGCCTCCCTGTAGTGTCAGTGAATCCAGGACAACAAAAGAAAGAATTTGGGTGAAGACATTTGTGATTCACTGGATAAAAAGAGAAAAGACACATCTCCAAAATAACCCCTGTGGCTGTGAATGGGAAGGTTTAAATATAAAAAAATTGAAGTGGGCTTAAACATAAAAATGAAAACAGAGTCAGAGACCAAAAATGCTGGCTGTTGTTGCTGTCTGGCTGTGTGACTCCTATGTGCTGTACTTTTCATGAGTCTGTGAAATATTAAATCAGCTTAATCTCTATTTAAATGTATAATACAGAAACTTTCTTCTCTCATTTTTCTTCAGTCAGGCTGTTCTATTTTACCACAGTACAGTTTTAACAAAGGATCTGATGGCTTAAAAAGTAAGGCAACATGTCAACAGGGTGAGTTTATACAGCCAGTGCAGCTTTGTCTTCCGGCAATAGTCCAACACTGAACAAAATCAAATAATCAGATTTGAACTGTAACACAAACACATATACATACATCACATCCAGAAACAGGAAAATCAAAACATCAAACATTACCATGTTTTTTTTGGCACTGTGATAACACAGGCATGTCTTGATATAACACTAAATGTCCCAAAAGAACAATTATGTCCCAGTCACTGTTTTTTCTCTTCGATAAACACTACAACTTGTCTGCATTATCGCATCTCTATAACTAACTGTGCTTCCTGTTCTGTCGCCAACTTCCTGCTGTAGAGCTAAGGTCCCCTGTGTGCACTCACAAACCCCCAGAGCACATGTGCATCTACAGAACAGGAAAAATTAAAAGAACATTTTAACACCATAGATCTGTGAGAACAATGAGCAAAACGAAAGATAGGACACACACTGAGAAGAAATAAAAGAGACAAGCAGTAGTAGTCTAGTGCAACAGGTATAGCACAACAATACATTTAAAACTGAATAGCGTCTTTGTCAAAAACTTGTTAAAACTGAGGAGGTATTTTGATAGAAGGCCTCAAATGGCACCAACTAAAAGACAGAGTCAACATAATCAAAGGAAGGGCAAGTCAGCAAGTTCATCTGGCTACAGAAAAACCAGATCCTATTCCAGAATCAGAATCTGCCATCATCAGCTCCTCATGCGAGCCACATCTGGAACCTAAAACAGCAACTGCTTTACCTGATTTCACCAATCACTGGAATGTCAGTTACACAAGAGAAGAAGCACCAACATCGGATCAGGGGGCGTGAAAATGAAAAAAGGTTTTAAAAAAGGGAAAAAAGAATAAATGCACTAGATGGAATCAGTATATAACTAATAAATGTGTGACTGATTGATTTTAGAAGCATGCTACATGAATGGAAATTCAAGTAGTGCAACAGTGAAAAGGACATGCAGGGGCAGAGGGACAGATCACTCAGCAGAAAGCAGGATGTGAAGGAGAACATGAACTGAAGCAGGGGGACCTGAAAGCAGCAGGACAAACTCCCACTATGTGGCTGGGATCCAGTGTAAACACAGCTCTGGTTTCTGCTCCATGCCTGACAAAGTGGGACCTTCCCTCTCCTTTACTGGCCTTGGGTCAAATGCAGGCTTAACTCCATTTCCCAGTGGGCCACTCTCCTAATCAGAGCTTCCTGCTACATACTGAGCTAAATCAACCTGGGATTATTCCAGTTTCTGTTCTGGACCTCAGGGCTTACAGGTCAGCCTTTCAGACTTTGTTGTGTTTGATACTTGTGCTGCTCATCAAATGACATCAATGACATCCAGATGGGGAGATCCATGCAGCAGCGTCATCGCTCGAGAGGACTGAGAACAGCAGGGTTTGTTCTAGTTCTTTTTATGAGCAGACAAGAACCAGACTTAGTGTTAGGAAGAAGGACAGTGGAGGTAAAGTGAGGAATAAAAACGACAGAGTGTAGTTGTGCTGAATAAAATGATAACTGTATATTTAACAGGTTACATGTACAACATTTAAGCAGATAAGAATCTTTGTTAATAAGTAAAAGGGTAAGAAATTATTAGAATTTTAAAGGGAACATGAATGCAAGTATCAAACTGCATTGCAATACAGTATATTCATACGTTTATGAGACATGTCATGCACTGGTACAACCTCCGACCTCATGGTTTCACTAAGAGAAAAGTCAGATGATCACCAAAATGATCAAGGTTCATTCTCTGGGAATTATGGCTATCTGAGCCAAATTACATGGCAACAAAAAAAAGAAGAAGGAAAAAAAACACAGACAGGGCATTAGAGAGACAGACAAAATTGGACATGGTCATGTTATCACAAAGCGCATTAACTTTGTTAACATTCTTCCCATGACATGAAATAATGAAGTCTAATCAATTACTGCACAGCTGGGATGGAAATTAATGGTCTATGACTTCTTTCCAGAAGACAAAAATGTGCAAAGCACAACAGTGAGATCAGAGACTGGAGATGCCTGAGATCATAGTTACGATAATATGGATGGCCTCATACCACCTGCAAGATACAATCAAGCCTACACTTCAGTGCTTTACCCCCCCTCCAAAAAAACCCATATATCAAATCTAACAGTACAGCTCATTGTCAGCTCATTGAGTAGCACTACTTCTACAAAGAGGAAACAGACGACAAGTGTAGAGGAGGACACGAGGGGGTGGGAGATGAAATGTGAAGAAGACAAGCTCGGAGAGGAAGAGTGAGGACACACTGCCTGGCAGAGGTCCCTTTCAGGGATGGACGAAGAGAGGAGACAGAAGACAAGGGAGATGAAAACCAGGAGCTGGATGAGGCTATAAAAGGAAGTTAGGGACAGAGTTTTACTGAGAGGATGAATTCTGGGAGGACGAAGGCTTTAGAATTCCTTCAGCACAGCCTGATGGGACCCCTGTGCCCCTCAATTAATCACTGCGAGATGGAGTAAGGGGCAAAGGACAGGGAAGATATATACACAGTGTATAGGGACTTTCAGAGACCACATCCAAACTGAATTTATATCCAAACATTTTTCCAATCTTCTTATGGTACCGCTTCCTCTGTGGCGATAATCTTATACAGACAGTATTATTATTGTGCCAAATCTGAGAATATACTTCCACAGTAAATATATTGGAGGCATCTGGAGATACAGAATAAAGAGACAGAATAAATCATTTGTGAATGCTACTGTAGATCTGTGAGAAAATCTGACGAATACAGAGCGACAGCGAGTTTGTGTTCGAGTCTGCACTGTGGTGTACACGGGTAGGGTCTGTCTGCACGCTGTCACGCATGACTGGGATGAAAATGAAGCATGACTGGTGATTATCCATGTAATCAAACCATTGGTATCCCTACATGTAGCGTGGCTTGTATATTGAACTTCTTTGTCATTTAAACGTCTAAATAATCAAACAAAAACATAATTAAAAAGTTGTTGTGCCAACAAAAGCATCGAAGGTCGATATAAGACAACCTTTATATGCATATGTATACTTAGTAAGCAAGTACTTTAAGTCATTTCACATTTTCCCACAGTTTAGTGCCCTTAGGTTTCATGAGAGGTCTGGAAAGTCAGTGAAGCAGCAGGGATCGGTGTTCAAAACTGAAATCACCACATGAATATTTCAGAAATAAAATATCATTTTTTTTCTCGGCCTACTTTACAAACAAACTGTGATTAAAGTGTGTTTAAAGAGTGAGAGAATTCCTTGGATCGGGAATTTGTTTCAAAACTCTCACAGCAGTTTATTAACCATAAAGTAACCTTCACACTACTAACTCAGACTCCCCTTCTCTTTCGCCTGATGCGTAATGTAAAGAAAGAACAGGACAGAGTTTATGCTGCGAATATGTTTTAGTAAACTCTGGAGTCCCGAAACTATGTGGGGTCCAGCAGGGCTGTAAAGAAACTCTGACATATTCAGCTCCACCCGGCTTCCTTTTCCTGTTTAGAGCTTCTCTGGATAATCTATTTTCTCTTCGCTCAATTCCGAACTCAGGATGTTTCCCATAAAATCGAACTTCGCTAAGCCCGCACTGTGTGCACGTGTGAGACAAAAATGAGTCTCACAGATATGCACACTCCTGCCAACGACAGATAGCAAACTGTCTGACTAATTTAAGACATGTTCCACCGCCCCACAAGCATCTCCTTCATACTTATTCACTGTCCTTGTGATCGTGTACCACACTGCTCTCCTATTTAAGAAGGAAAGCTGAACACCAGTGGTGCAAGCAGCCAAGCGCACCAGAGCTTTCCTCATGCTTACAATGCACAACTGCAAAGGCTAATAAAACAATCACCAACATAAAGACACATTTTTGTAAGGCCAACTTCAGAGGAAACAATACTTAAGCAAACAAAAGACCCACGTACTCTGCGTCCACTCACATGTGAGCACACACGCACATGTCTGCCTATCAACGTGAACCCATCACCATACAAAGGCAGGGAGGTCACGAGATGTGTCTCTGAGGCGAGGCCAGCAGCTCAGTGGAAACCGCTTGCCACCTCTGCTTCAATCTTTCTTGGCACATGAGACACACACACACACACACACACACACACACACACACACACAGCTGTGACAGGGAAGCCCCACACATGGACTTCTCATCTGAGGCTGTGGCTTCCTGCTTCCAGCACAATGGGCTCTTCCCCCGATTGTTACAGCCGGGCACTTTCTATGTCAAAGCCGCTATTTTGGCAGTGGATGTGTTAGCCATATTTTCAAACCCTTATCACAGGCAGACATCTTCTCCTGGCCCGGACACCCACCTTCCTCTCCCGTGAAACAATCCAATTTGAGAGGTCAGTCACGTGTCCGCATTTCAGTCACATGGCAATCATTTAGAGCAAGCTTAAAACCTTCCTTTGACGGTCAGGGCTGTATAAGTATAAGTGAAAAAGAGGGGGTAATTGGAAAAGCAGACGGTACTGCTGGGCTTCCAGGTACCGCAGCAGTGTGGGGCCAAAGATGTCTCCTACACGGTCACGCATCCTCTGCCAGCGTCAGCCCCCCGAATTCCATCACATGTTGAAATATATACTCAAACACCCTGGAATAAAACCCTCTCAAAGGGACGTATTTGAAACATCCTGTTAACATTACTCTCTCAAGAGCCTTCCTTCCTCCACCAGCAGACCTGGATAAAAAAAATTTGTGCGCAATATTTATCTGCATGTACAAAGCCGGGGCTGTAGCATTTACTGCCCGCGTAATTCTTTGTTTTGCACTCGCGAATCTGGAAGTTAAATTTTCCCACCAAAGGATGTGACCTCCATGTCCAATTCAGAGCAAGAAAAAAGACGCTGTCCCCGTGCAAGGTGAGAGGACATGTGTTGTCTTTGGACATGTGTTGTCCAAAGATATTTAAAATGAAATTAGATGCAATAAAAATGCAATAAATGACAGCACAGGCATGAAACAGTCTCTCCTAATTAGATAATTATTGTGCCAGTGATTCGAAGTTTCCCCTTCAAGGTCATCTCCAGGTGCAGCTCTGGACAACTTCCAAATCACTCCACAGAAGTCCTGTTTTTGTCCACTTGCTTGAGACCTCAAACTAATGCAGGGAGGTAATATGAACTTTTGTGTCAAAGTGACTGATCATTTCTTTGTGGATCACAGTGATAATAAGTGGATATTCAGTGGCTAGGCCCATCTTCTAGAGCAGGGAGGGAAACTCATTTTACATCATGGCTCACATACTGCTCACTTTGTACGTGGACTGAACCAGTGAAACTCCCCTTTCTGTCAGTCTAAAGAAGTTTAACTACACATTTAATCCTTGAGATATCCTAAAACAAGAAAAGGTTTAATTTCAACATTAAATCTTAATTTTTCTGTATGATGACGAAATGCTGCTGCAGTAAAAAAAGAAATCAGTCAGGATGACTCTTTGGGACTACACTGTAAGAAATAAACTTTCTGCAGACTCATAGTTAAAACAAACAAACAATACATTTTTTTTAATAGTAGATATTTTTAATTAATTCCTTCAGTGTTGTACGAATGGCTGGGTTGTAAAACTTATTGAAATATACTTAAAGGTCCAAACTTTATGACATTCTTCACATTTTTCCTAAATCATTATGTGGACCAAATTGGAGTCTTTGCCAGACTGGTTCTGGCCTCTGGGCCTTATGTTTGACACTACTGTTCTAGAGGCATCTGAGGGACAACGTTATGTTCGAACATCTTGAACTGTGGTCACCAGAAGCCAGATTAGGCTCCCTGCAACTTTTTTCTCTTCCACAAAATGAAATGAAATTTGAAATATCTGTGTCTAAAGACACTGAAGATGCAGGACTTCCAAGGAGAAATATAAAAGCAAAAGGTGTACTTTAAGCAAAGCAGGGTGGTTTTAAGGAGACTACCTTGGAGGGGTCTTTAGGCTTTGTGTTAACACACCGATGTTAGGTAACCTAAATCTGTGGATCTTGAAGAAGCACTTACTGAGTAATAAAAAAAACAACAACAAAAAATATGAGATGTGATTTTAAAAAAATTGGACAGTGGCCCATAAAACTTAAAAACCTTGATTTGGGTGATCCCTCTTTCACGATCTCCTTCTCAGGTATGTCCAGACGCACGATCTGATATCGTCGTGTTGGTGTTGTTCCCAGATCATAATACTAAATGTTGTTCCAGGATCAACATTGCAAGTAACCAATGAGAATGTTGTGACATCATACTTTTGCGACTTCGGGAAAAACCGCCGTAAAACAAAAAAATGTAGTTAAGCTGCGAGAAACCGCCTCTGTCCGCCGATCAACGGACCCTGACCCTAATCCTAACCCCAACCCTTTAATAAACGGTAAGCAGAACTGATATTGTCCTTGCAACATTGGAATTTCATAAATGCACGAATGGCTTGGCGCGCAAAAGAATAACGTCACAACAATGTGATTGGTCACTTGCAATGTTGAACCTGGAACAACATTTTCATGATGATCTGGGAACAACACCAACACGACGATATCAGATCATCCATGTCCAGACAGCCTCCAGCACAGATCCTATTTTTAGATCACTCCCACTTGACCTACATTTTGTGTGTTTTCACTACAGTCATCAAATGTGCTCGCTGTTTTGCCTGACATTCACTGTAATGTCCTGAGGCATCTGGGGGAGAACATTCAGCAGAAACAGTCTGCTGTCAGTCTTTTCAAGATTCTCCTCCCTGCGACTTGGTATATTTCGAAAGTGAATGAGTGAAATGATCATTGTTTTGACACACTGAAGGAGATACAGCGTGCACTACAGAGTCACAAGTACACAGGAGAATAACGGGACTTCTGTGGAGTGATCTATAAATAGCAGCTGTTCTGGAAATTGTGCAGAGGTGCATGAGTAGGTGATCTTGAACAAGCGGTCAAATTTAGATTAGGCAAGGATTTTGATTTTCAAGTGCCAAAATTTTTGATTAAACCTCATATTGATGAATAAGAACTGTTCGCTCGCTGCTAGCTTGCAGTTTCTCGTTACAGAAATACTTAATTCAGTTCCCTGAAAAGACTGTACAGAGTGGGCCTGCTCTGACGTTGAAGCTATTACAGACAGATTGTGAAATAATGCACTTCAATTGCATGAAAAGGTATGAATGATTTGCAGCAGTCACTTTCAGAATGTATGCTTTTATCATCATGGCAAATTAGATCACGCCCACGTTCCCCTATCAGGAAGCTAACACAGCACCACTGAGTATAACATTTGCTGCTCCTTTTAGCATACCTTTGCCTTTAGTCACACCACAACTTAAGGAAATCTGCTCATTTGCAAGCAGAAAAACACAAAAACTCTGGGAATAGCAAACAAAATCTCATGTACCAAAGACCTTGAGAATTACAGTTTCAACAGGCTGGGGAATTCCAAAAGTAACATGGAGACAGATGGTGGGAATCAGTTGTACAATGATTTTGTTTAAAGGAGTGAAATAATCCCAAGGGTGCGATTTTCATATAATATTAAACAGAAACATATTTTTCAAGCTCTAGCTGAGATTTGGGGAATTCTATGTCAGATGGAAAACATCAAAGTGACATGTAGTTGGTAACCGTTTCCCCTAAACCTGGAAAGATGTGAAATATCTTCAAACACCTCATTACCTACAAGCTATAACAACTGACAGTGACTCCTTACTAGGTTTTCAACAACTTCTGTAATGTTTGAAGATGGAAATATTTCGCCTCAAAAAATGTTTATTGCAAACTGTTTATTCAGTTTACTCGTCTGCAAAGAACACATGGATATCGCCAAACTAAAATTAAACGGCTGTAGCCCAGCATCCCTGCCTCGGAGAAAAAGCCTGACAATACACAGAGGAGCTGAGCTGTGTCACACGCTTCTAATCAAGCCCTGACCAAATCTGATAAAAGCGAAAGACAACAGGACCTTTTCATCACTCGATAAAATAGCCTTTTATCTGAGTGCCTTGAGTTTGATATTAAAAAACTCAGAGAGACGCTAAACATCTGACATCATGCGCCAGCTGAAGTCAAAAGAAACACACAGACACACACGCGTGCTGAACGCTTACACAAACAGTGTGCACATGGACTCAGCATCGCAAAGGTAAAAAAAAAATGAAAGTTCCAAAAAGTTTTAAAAAGGGAAACCAACAATGAAGGTTTTTAAATTTACTCAGCAAAGAGATGATCCGGTGCTATTTATAACAGTTACCTTTAAGATTAAGTTAAGAAAATGTGATTCGTTAAATCGTTGCGTCTTATTCCAGAAGCTAATCAGGGACAGCTTGCTCTCACTGGGATTTGAACCCACGCTCTGATCTGTGAAAATGAACTCATGACCACCTTTATCGTCTAAACACATTCGCTTTGGCTCAGCTCCCAGCTCAGAAGCTCTAGTTCCAGGTCAATGCAGTGCAAACACTATGCGCAAAACTCAAAAGCATAAAAAAAACCCATGAAATTTTAGTTTGAGTTTTTAAACAATGAAAGAAAAAATAAAGCAGACCGTGCAAGGTCTGGGGAAAGAAAAGTAATATGTTAATTTGGAGTCTTTGCCTTACAATATAAAGCTCCTTGATCCGACTGTTGCTATGATTTTTTTATACTTTGGCTCCGGTCAATTCTGGGTGATGGTGTTCACTCGTAGGCATGTTAAAGTGTGAAGATGCTTCCTTGCCCGTGTCAGCAGCCAGGTGCAGATCACTGGATTTGGACGTCTACATTTAGGAGTAGGACAGTAAGAATGATAGTTCCTTTCTTCGATCTCTAATTCTGGACTACACATGGAAGTCCACAGAGGATCCACAGAATGGGGCCCCACTGACCAGAGAATAAATGGGCAGATGCTGACATTCATGTCATGTCCAACCTCAAGACCTCACACACACAAAAATGATGAAGCAGTGTTTAAAACTTTACTACAGAACCACAAGCATAATTTTAAAAAGTGCATCCCGCACCACAGAGTTTCATAGGCATGACAGCTCGTTGGAAGTTGCTCATCAAACTTTATGTTAGTTTTAGAAAACTCACAGCAGAGGTTTGTGGATTTTAACCCAGATTTCGTAACAGCAGAGCAGCATTAGGAAGGGATCCCTTTACAGTCACTATTTACATGAGGAATAATCTGGTAGTAGAGCTGACTGTACACTGACTGCAGGTTTGGGTGTTTGAGCAAAAGCCCCTCTTATGATTGCATGATCTTATTGGTCCATAGCAGATTCAGGCATTTGGAGTAGTAGTAGTAATAGTAATAGCCTTGTGAAAAAGTCTGGCTTTTTCATTTTCCATTTGATATCAGATAGTTTAAGCCTTAAGCCTTTTAATGTATAACATGTAGATCCACTATGATTAAAATGTGCTGTATACCATTTATCAATTAAGTAATGAATCTGTCATGGGCTGCAGTGGTGGTGATGGTGTATTCTTGATTAATTAAAAAGAAATGGACACAAAGTGACACATTTAAACCCATAAAGCTCATACTCAGCATCATCCTGCTTGCAGAGTTCATGGCTCCACTTCTAAATCCGGGGTCAAGAAAAGCATAACATATGCCCATATTTTAATCCTATTCCTGTTTATTTGTTTTGCAAAAGCAAAAATGTGGCTGTCCCGATTTAAACTTTTAAAATTGCAACACAAGTCATCCCACTGAAAATGCTGGTTGCCAAGATCCCTCCTACTGGAGGAACCCTCCTGCGCTGACACGCCCACTGTTCACACACCGAGGTCTGCGCGTTTCTGCTGCTTCAGACAGCAACTTCCAAGTCCAGAGACACAATCAGCGTGACGTTTATGCTTTAATTCTCGACAGATTGCACAAGTCAAGTGAACTCTCATAATCAGAAATGAAAAGATCCCGTGAAATTTAAACTTACTGCGTGCACTTCTGAGGGGAGGATGGCAACGACGAGGAACAGAAGCAGCAGCCTGTTCACAAAAATAATAAAATAAAAATAAAAATACGCGTAAAAATCCTGATCAATGAATCATGTGGTAATCATGTGCTGCCTTCACGCTGTGCTTACATCAGGTTTTTCTGTCCTCTCCCGTGTTGTTCTTGCATGGTCCCCACTCACGCGGACCGCAAACTCAAGTCCCACACAGTTTCACGTGAGCACACTTTACAGCATGACTGTCCGACCTGAGGCACAGCGGAGACGCACGACGTTAATAACTCTGGTTAATCACGAGTACATACATATGAGACTTTCTGTAGCAACATTCATTCATTTTTCACACTCAGTTCCAGTTTAGTAAAATGCACCACTTACTGTCACTCCGGTCTCTGCGCGATGGTTAGACGAAGGAAAAAAGTTGGGTATCACGAGATGCCCAGGTTCCCCGTTTGAAAAGTTTAAGAACAGCTTTATGTGGCACGAAAACCTCCTCAAATATTCTTGCAAAAGCCCAAATGTGTGCCGACTAGTCCCTCTGCTTACCGAAAAGAGTCGGAGTGTTTGTAAAAGCAAGGTGGAAACCCTTTGCATGAGCGAGGGTGGTCGTTTTGGGTGGGGGGTGTGGTGCATCAAAAACAAGACCAAGTTACACTGATCAGATCCTCACAACGCCTCGGACAAAGATGCAGCAAAACGTGCTGTCCGTGTGCTGCCTATAAGCTTTGAATTACCTGGAGGAAGAAGGCTGTTTTTGTGGGCACTCTGCACAACTTTTGCGCGCACAGCTTCGAACGGCGCACAGCCACGATGCTGTTACGGTCCGGCGCGCTCTTAATGCTGGCGGCTCTCTACTTGAGTGTGGATCTGACAGGAGCTGAGGTGAGTGGAGGGAAAGTCTCCAACATTATTTTTGGTGAACGCACAGATTCTGTATCGTTTCTGTCTGATTAAGGATAAAGACCAGACTTTATTCATAAAGACCATGCGTCCCTGCGGTCTTCGGAGACCAACACAGTCATATCTCCAATCTGGACTGATTTGTAATACAGTCCATTTATTCTGTTTATCCATGTTACAAACATTTATTTCGTTCTTTCCTGCCAGATATTTGTACGTTTTAAGTGTGCGGTGATTTTTTTACTCAGAAATATACTTTTCGGGAGAGTTCCGTCACGCTCTGCTGTGAACATTTTGGAGTTCCAACATCCTCTATGTCTGAGGAGGAGAGAAAGGGTGGAGCCAACTCCAGCTGAAGAGTTGAAAACTGTCTCTCAGGGCGTGTGTTGCGTATGCACTCCAAAAAGATTATGGTACTTTACATAATCAATTTAAGACACATTGTAATGGTCTTGTGGTCCGATGTGGTGAAGTGTCACAGCCAACAACCAGAGACTAACTGTTTTTTCATAGGCATCAGATTGTTCGGGTTCCTTGTTATCCTTTGAGTGAGGCACTCATTAAAAGTGAATGTATATTGGGATCCAAGTAATGACTATAAGAGCTGACTGATTCCATGAATGAAAGTGTGCAACCTTTTAAAGACAATACATATCCCTCTGATGTGTATAATCTACAGCAGATATTCTGTCATATAAACTCAAATTTGACATCAAAATGAAAATTGGCCACTGTGGTATGATGATGATGATGATTATATTATTATTATTATGATAATGATTTGTTAGTTTGCGCCTCATAAAACTGATTCCTTTACTTAAAATGATACTGAGTCCAAATCTTATGCAGGTGATGTCGTTTTTGTGCTCTATGTAGAATCTTTTTTTAACAGTAAATATATTTATACATTGTTTACATGGTTTGTGCATGGATGTTAATGGGACACTGTATTTTTTAATTACATTGATTAAAACACTGCACAGTGTGAATTGGCAGCAATGATGATCTGTCACATTGCAGTTGGTGTTTTCCTCACAATGGTGAACGCTGAGCTTTTTTTGTATGGGCTTTACAAACGGGCCAAACAAGGCAGACTCAAGAAATCAGTAAGAACCTTTACATGAGCAACTTTTTCAAAAATATCAGTTCAAAGTAGATAATTAGTGAGTTTAACAGGCCATAACAACACTGTACATCTCTATAAGTCTCCTCTAAGAATTTCTTTTTTGTATATTAAAGTGTGCTGTGGTATTGTTGTAATCTTGTTGAACTACTACAGTTTTCGGCTTCTTTTGAGGCTTTATTTTTAAGCACAGCTGGAGTTTCCAGTAGAAATATCGATTACTCTTGCAGCCGAGTGAGAGGAAACAAGGTGGACTTTTAAAGACGTTTAAAGATGAGGAGGGAGAGGCTGTTAATCAGCTGGACCATGCCAAGTAGCTTGAATTTATCATTTTGTCAACTTGGGGGTACTTTTTTTTTTTCATCTTTATTATTAAAAAATCTCTTTTACAAGGATGTCCTGGCCAAGATGAGAAGCAGTACAGTGTGAAAAGTGCAAAGGAAGCCAATTTATGTACAAATGCAACAATGTATAAAATTATTCACATAACTTTTAGTCAGAACTGACAGATATAGGATTTTTAAGTCTCATTCCAGTATTTGGTGATTTAAAAATCTGATATTCCAATATATTGAATAATAATTTATTTTAACTTCAGACAAAAGTTATGTTTGTTATGTTTAGTTATTTATTTACTGTCCAGTTCTGCTCGCATGTGAACAGTCTATCAGAGTGCCCTCTGGTGAACAAACTGTACAACATCAGTACTCGTGAGTGTGGTTGAAGCGTGCTTCTCCCATCTCTTCTTTACTTTTATCTGCTGTTATAAATGACGGTAATAACAGATCAGCTAATAGCTAATCGCTCCACTGATAAATTGGCCGGACTCTAATTTTAGTTGTGATGGATTGTAACAGTAAGCCATCATCATGTCTCATAGACACAGTTAAGTATATTGCAAATTACAAATGCCAGCTAATAAAACCTTCCAGATATTATGGTGAAGATGTTATCTGCTTTGATGTCTTCAAGCTGTACTTTTTCAGTTCAGAAACACCTACTCTGAGTTTCATATTGCACATTATCTGGGTTGCTCTGACAAAAAAAAACAAAGCACTTTGGTTTTGATGTTCCTTTCTCCAGATGTTTTATCACTAAAACAATCATTATTCACTTTATTAATCACGTTAATCTTCAGCCCTTCACTCAGAGTGACCTTTGATTCAGGGAGCTACGTGGGATAAAAGTGTATTACATTGCGAGCCAATATATCAAGTTAAACAAAACAGCGGAGCGCATGTTTTATCCACTGCAAGCCTGGATTTGGAAGCACGAACCACAGGCTGACACAGAACATCTGGACAGAGGCTGAGGAGGTGGATATCTGGCTGAACATCTTGTCAATGATCAGATGACATCAGTGAAATCGAAGCAGGTCGACACTGTGGATTTAATCATTTGAATATTTTCCCATCGCCCATGAGAGGTCGACAACAGGAAGTTTGTTATAATTTCAGGACATTTATCCATCAAAAGCTGGAGAGTGAACAGGAAGAGGATTTCCTGATCTGTTATCCAGAACAATAAAGCCAATGCCGACTTGACCCGCATCCTACCGACATATTTAACATACAGGGACTCCCGACTGGGGTCTCTCGAGATCCCCCAAGAATAGTTTACTGCAAGAGGCAAATATAATAGGAAAATAATAATTCTCAAAGTGTTATTCATTTTCATATTTTGTACAGCAGAAAGCTTAAACTTTTCTTTAAGTCTTAAAAAATTACAGCTTTTATCCAAAGTACAATCCACATTATTGCTTAAAGGATTATTTACCATATTTTCATTCAAATATCACTTATTTTTAATAGTTTCAAGTAAACATTTCAGTTGTATTTCTATGGTGAAACCAATCAGGGTCACTCTGACCCCAATATAAAATAACTGAATTCAAAATACAACCAACCAATCCACAGACACAATCTTTCCAGCATGTCACAATCCAGCAGTGGATAAAACATGCGCTCCAGTGTTTCGATCTGCTCTGGTGCATCCTCCCGGGATCCCGCCCGACTCTGTTCATAGTCCCTCCTGATTGACAGAGCTCCTCACCCTATCTCTGAGGATGACCTCAAATTACTCATTTTTCCACTTGTATTGCAATCTTATTCTTTTAGTCACTACCCACAGGTTGTGGCCATAGGTGAAGGTAGGAAAGTAGATTGACCCATAAATTGACAGCTTCGCCCTCATGCCCAGCTTTTTCTTCATCACAACACAGCAGTACAGCATCCCAAGTCTTGCTGCACTGACCTGTCTGTCAATGTCCGGCTCCCCTCTCTTCATTGGTGAACAAGACCCTGAGATATTTAAAGTCCTTCACTTGGGACAGCAACTTGCCTCTGACCCAGAGTGAGCACTCCACCCTGTTCCTGTAGAAGACCATGGCCTCACATTCATCTGTGAAGAGCAGAGATGTAATCTTTAGGCCACCAAAGTGGAAACCGTGTGCCACTTGGCTGTGCCTAAAGAATCTTGGACAATAGTCTGTATACAAACAGGAAACAAGTAAAAACAGCTAAAGTTAAAAACACATCACAAGCTGTTAAAGCAGACAGTTTCCCACATGCTATGCTTGGGGCATGCAGGCATGTGACAGGAGGAGCAAACAGTTGCTACCCTGTGTTTCAGGACCAAAGGTAACAACTTTTACAAGCACATCTTCCAGCTGAGCATTGGACAGTCATATCAGCAGGTGGAGTTTTCCTCACTCCCAGGAGGGTATTCAAGGGTTTGCAGTGTAGAAGTATTAGCTCTCCTTTTCATATGTGGCATGACCAGAGTGCACCCCAGGTGTCTCAGGTAGATCCAGTGACTTTCTAATACCTTCCAGTCTGGGAAGTTCTCCATCTGGATGACAAATACAGCAATGGAGGCTTCGCTCTTTTAATGACTGACAGAGTACCCCTCCCCATGACAATAGTGATCAGTCGGTGGCACTGGGTACTTTTAACTGGGATCCCCTGGGACTCCAAACTATTTGCATTTTTAAAAAGTCCTAATCAAGACAGAAATATAAAATGGTGTGACATCATTAGGAACAAACTGATGGATAAAGTTATAAAAAATTGGAATTAAAGAAGACAAAACGCCCTGTGAGATACGATCTGCACAGACCCTAGTCAATAGGAAGGTTTAAATATGTCAGAAAACATTTTAAAATTTACAGAAATTGCTGTTAATGGTGCCTTTGTTGATGTTCATATGTTTTTTGTGTATGTAGCAGTTTCTTTTTTTATCTCCACAAATTAAGATATGAAATTAAGACAGTCTGAACTGAGAGCGGGTCACGATGACTTTAGAGAAGCTGCTATGACCATTCCTCTTGTAAGGATTGAGCAACGAGCTGATAGTCGGCTCTATGCAGACCTTTACTTCTTTATTTTTAATGCATCATCTGCTTTGGAGTTCGTTTCTCAATTGTTTAGCAACACAAGAGTTTCTCTCCCTTGGCGGTCATTTAATCTGGTCAGAATGAGTCATCGCTAATTCCAAGAGGAGAATTAGGAAGAAGAGGGAGGGAGAGAAGCAGACTAGCAGATTCCTGGAGTGAGAGTTTATGTGTGGGATGTTAGATGGAAGGTTTTCGGAAACACAGTAAGTGGTGGGAAAGTCATGGGTTCCACCTCCCAGCTTGGCTATGACGTGCCAGGACGGGGTGAATCCCAACAAGGATCAACTCGGATCCGAGATGAGTGACGGAAGCAACATTTACAGCTGCTAATCCTCATACTGCCTGAGGAACTTTCTCCACTTTGAAAGCTAAGAATCCATATCAAGACTCGAATTGGAACTGTTGCTGCCCAAAGTGCCAAGAAGGCTGCATGTAGTTTTGTCTAGGCAGTATTACAACCTACTTTCCCACAGACATGACAGCTGACTCTGCCGCTGACTGACCACCAACCAAGCATTGTGCCCTGGGAAGGTACAACCTGCCTGACCCCCGGCATTAGCGTTGTAAAAATGCCTACATTTGGAAGATTTGCAATCGTGTTGGTGTCCTCTTATTTTGACAGGCGTCACTGCGTAACAAAGAAAATTCTCCCCTGACCTTCTTAGTCAAGTACTGTAGCAAATGGTGCCCCATTTTATGTGTGTGTGTGTTTCTGTGTGTGTGTGTGTTCCCTGTGCCATGTGAGTAGGGGATTTAAGAAGTTGGCTAAGCATGGAGAAGCCCTTTTCAATTCCCTGTGGTCCAAGCATCATCAAGGAGGATATTCTTTAAGATTTGTCACAGCTGCAGTTTACTTTTGGCACATAAAACACTTCTTTTGGTGCTTTTTTTTTTGTCCCATGCTAATACTTTCCGCACTTTAACTACTTAAGGATCACTATGTATGTTTTCCTTGAGACTGGTTACTTCCCTTAGGATTCCTGCTATGGCAAAAGTGCAATTAGCCATGTAAGTGTGAAATTGGTGAGTCATAAATGTCATCTGTGATTTGGGCAGAGATGGTGTAATGGATATATCTGTCTAACAGGGAGGTGCGAGGTGGTGAGTGATTGAGGTTAAGGGGAGGAGGTAACAAGGCTATGAGCCCCAGAAGTGGAAGAATGTGTCTCGGAGCCAGTGATGATACCCCGTAGCAAACAGTTTAGTCTCACTTGATATCCCTCGACCTGAACCTTCACCTACTGCTGCCAAATTGTCCAGTATTGGACAATGATGATGATATCATTAGATTTATGGCTTTTTTCCTAGCCTGAACAAGTGTTGTATCCCTTCCTTCAGCTGTTCATTTTTTGGCTCCAAAGGCTTCTGTCTTATCGCTCTTTCCCACTGGCATGGTGCTGGCGCCTAATCTAGAATTTATTTCTCTAGTTTCGACACAAAAATGACTCATGCTGGTGCCTAAAAGCTGGTACTGATTCAGCTGCAGCTCCCAAAGCTGGAACAACTAGTGGCAGTGGCTATTGTAGGGCTTTCTAGACAAAGTCCAACAGTCATTAGATGCAGTCTACAGATTCTGTCTGCCATGATTTTCTTCCAGTGGAAATCCCCCAAACTTCCTCCATGTAAACCTATATAATGTTCTGCAGTAAAAGTGTGGTCTTTAAAGGCACTATCGCAAAGCTGGTTTTGCACCATTAACACTGCTACCGCTTAGGTGGAAATAAGGTATTTGTATCTCACTTTAAAGTACAAAGAACAGATGCAAGACTCAAGTCATTGCTGAGCATGAACAAATACTGCCCAGTAAAGATATGTTGGTAAAAAGTAGAGTAGTGCTGTGGCAGTTTGTTAAATAGGAGCAATTCAGCAAGCAAAACAGACCCAACAGAGCCTGGTGAAGACTTTGAGTCAGTACATGTTGGTCTGTTTTGCTTGCTGAATTGCTTCTAGAATTAAATACTTCTGTAATTTTACCTTTAACAGACTGCCTCTGCAATCTCTCTTTTTTGAGTTTTTTTCACCCTTCTGCAGAGCACCTGTTGGAAAAACCTTAGAGCCACGCAATTCTTTTGTATTGTTATAGTGATAAAGATATGTTTGTTTCAAGTAACAGGCCAGTGTTGAGTACTGCTTTATGTAATAGCAAATAAATACATCCACTAATATAAGTTCATTGAATTGGTATTGTTTAGTAAGTTGATAATGTACAATATATAATAATAATATGTATATAATAATAATATTAAACTCAGTTTTTCAATTACCAGGCTACTGTGTACTTCCTCTCGTTCTGAGTTTCCCTTTTTTAACATCTTATGTTAGCATAAGTTCAGTTATGACACTGATCATAATGACAGTGGGAGCGAGCAAGAAAAAGCATTACTGTGTTCTAAGTCTTTTGAGTTTTGTCAACTCAGCTGTTCAGAGTTTGTGACTTTGTTGTAGCTAAGCTTAAAGAAAATAAAAACCCTCTTAGCTACTGCTAATTTGCTCTTAGCCTCCATGCTACATTAGCTCTCTTGCTAGGAACTGGTGCTGCTGCTGACACGTAGCATATTTGGGTTTCATCAAAATCTGATCATTTTCAAGTTGGGTTTGGAGAAACTGGAACAATATTTGTGTACTTTATCAAAATTCAGAGAACATCAACAACATTTAAGTCTCCCTGTGATCTTTGTGTCACCTGTTTGTGTGAATGGGAGAGTTTATAGATAAAACCTTACAGGATTCAATCTTCTGAAGATGGGGACTTGCTGTATTTTCTTCTTGCTGGTGTTATATTCAGGAAAAAAAAAAAAAACACATGGGAAAAAAACCAAAAAACAGGGCAAAGCTTGTACAACCACATGAGTGCAAGAAAACAACCTGCTAATACACTCATGCTGAAGTACTTTACCTTAGGAAGCTAGAGTACCCAAGGACGAGCCACACTGGCACGGGAGGGACGTGCAGGTCCCACAGAGAAAGGCGCCGACTGGGGTTCAAACCAGGACCTTCTTGCTATGATGTTACAGGTTACACATGAAAACAATCACATGCTCATTTTTAATATAAATACACATCTATCAGCTTATCTGCTGTGTATATTTTTAATGATCATCATGTGCAGCAGATAATAAAACCTTCTTGCATTACCTCACTGAACAAGACTCTGTTAGGGTCTTGTTCAGACCCTCTAAGTTTCTGAAAGGATATGTTTGTTCTTATAAAAAAATCCATCCAAATCAAATAAAGATCCCATCAGACCTGACTCACATGAACAGTTTGTTTTACACCAGTGTGCAGAACTGAGTGTTCCTGAGCCTCTTTAATGTCAGCAGTGGTAAAAAGTTGCAGATAACAGATACGGTTTTGGCAAAATATTTTAGTTTTGATTTTGATATGTAGTGTTTTCTACACCAGTTGTTCCCGGATTTGGGACAACGTGTTATTTTTTTTTTATCCACCCAATCTTGAGTTTCATAGTTAAATCAATTACCACTGAGCAAATTGTGGTAAAACCTGCCAAAACATAAGCAGTCCAATCATAGAAATGGGCTGAGACATGCAACAGCTGGTTAGGATCGTGGTACAGATGATCGTTTACTCTTTGATAACCTACACTTTCCCTCTCCAGAGGGATATGAGGGATTTAGGGCTTCTCTTGGTGCTTAAGTATCAATAAATCCTTTTACAAATTGCCTGTCACAGTTAACTCGAATAGCTGTTTTTTCCCCCTTACATCTCTTACAACTTCAACTGAAATTTCTATATTAGTTGTTCAATATTCCGATTTAATACTGTTTTATACTGAACATGATGGGTGTTAAATATCTCCTTAATATGAAAGATAAGCAACACTGGAAACATTAAAAAACATATAGTTTTAATTTAGTTTTATTAAAAACTTTTAAAATCATTTTAAGTTGAATTTATTATTATGTTTTAATACATTTTTTTGTTAGTTTCATATAATTAAAGATTTTTTTTTAAAGCAATTACTTATTTTATTATTTTGTAAACTGGCAAGCATGCCTAAAACACCTCTTGTCAGCATGTAGGGACCGTTTGATACTGCATCATGTTGCTGTGGTTAAGTGTTTTGATGCCCGATGAAAATCCCCAGCAGAGGCCTCTGCTGAGATTGCAAACGAGAGTTAGGAATGATAGCAAGAGAACATGAAAACAGCAGCTTGTATGGTGGGTGGGGTAACTGATTTACTGAGTGATGGCAATCTAGCCCAGCATCTCAGTGCAGATGAGAGAGGCACATGGCTCATATTTGCCCCATTATAAGTTAACTTATCAAGGCTCTTTCCAGAATGTGTTTTGTGTGTGTGTGTGTGTCTGTCAACAAGTCTAGATATGATCGATTCATCACATTTCTGTCAGCTGAGCATAAAATTGACGTCTTACAGTGATGTATTTTTTTATTTACATCTGGCCTACACTTCTCACTGCACGCTCGTCTCATTGTAACTGGGCTAGAGTTACCTTGTGTTTTTACCAGACTGGGGAGACCTGAATGCTTATGACACTAAAGGTTCAGGAGGGATTGACAGAAATTGCAGATCCAGCTGCAGAGGACCCGAAGTTCTCCCGTATCCATACTTAGAGCCTTGAACCTCTTTCCTGGAAGAACAGATGAGTTATCCATCGTCTCCCGTGTCGCCCTTTTATGTGGCTGCAGATGCTTGAGCTCTGTCATGTTGCTGGAGAACAAGAGGTCATTCTCCTGAAGTTTTCCAGAAAAGGCCTTAATCAGATAAAATTGAGTAGCAAACAAGCTAAGGAGGTCACATGATATGGTTCACATCAGCAGAAGATGAGATATGCCAGTCTTTCAATGCGTAGGGGCAGTTTAAGGCATTTTTAACAGATATGAGGTCAGATCTGTCGCCAGGGTTCTGCATCTTTAAAGCCTCAGAGTGGTGTAATCTGTAAACTGTAATCTCACCATATGTTCAAACAGTAGGGATGTAATGACGTTATGGAAGATAAGGATTGGCACGGATGTAGGAGAACAATAGAGAGAAACTCTTTCTATTAGCTGGCTATCAGATGAATAGTGTGGTATGATAATGGGCCTAAAGGGCTCAATTAGGCCTTCATTAGTTTGTGAAGTACAACGATAAAGGCTTTCTTTCTCTTGTCCTTGGAATTTCCTCTTCTTCTTACACTCAAGTTGTGCAGCTTCACATACTGCACAAATAGAAATGCCTGTGTGAAACAGAGCTTAGAGCTAAACATACTCCATTCAGGTTTTCTAGATATTATTATTATTAATAGGAACTTCTTACAAGGGAGAAAACTTTATGTTTCTGCATGTTTCTTCCTTTTTGAGTAAATGGTCCCCATCTGTACGTATGAGCTTTTATACAACCGGACAGCATTTTAAAAGTTTATAGTAAATTATTTTGGAGGCCCTTTGGCTATGAGCTGTGGACCACTGGAGTTCTCCACTTTAAGAGCTGGTGCTCCGGGTAATCTGGTCAGACTATTTCAGTGCTTAAGAAATGTATTAGACCATCATCTGATGTAAGGTTTATGCCACAGCTGCTCTAAATTAACAGTATTGTTAATTACCAAAATATTTTTTTATGCTTCAGTAATGGTTACTCCACCAGTAAGCATAAGCTTAATGATATTTTTATTCTAATATGCAGTTTTAAAGTCTAATATACCGTGCTCATTTCTTTATATTTTGCTTGGAAAGTGGGAAGTAGGTGGAGTGATTTACTGAAATTGAGAACCATACATGGAAATACAAGCAGACAGTTTGTGCAAGTGTAATGAGCTATAAAGTCAATATTTGGCATGACCACCTTATTTTTTCAACAAAGTCTAACTCACTTAGGCAAGCTTTTTTTTCATTTATTTCGGTCTTTCTTTAAATAGTCTTCAGGAATAGTTTTGCAGACTTCTTGAAGGACATTCAGAGCTGTTCTTTGGATGTTGGACACCTTTTGTTACATTCTGTGCCCAGATGATCCCACACTGCTTCAATAATGTTAGGGTCCGAGCTCTGGGGAGCCCAATCCATGACTGACAGTTTTTCTAACCCGGTATGCTTTTACTGCATTGGCAGTGTGTTTGGGATCATTGTCATCAAGTTGGTATTACATGATGGATCAAAGTGTCTTTTTGTGTCAGCTTTGACAAGATCAATTTTTAAGATGATTGGGTACAAGGACTGGACTGAAAACGAGTGAAAAAGAGCCAATGACCAAAGAACAACTTGACCTTCAGGAAGTCTGAAAAAGCATCTACTTAAAAAAAGAAACGCAAGCAAGCTGAATATCACCTCAGTAGCTGATGTTAGCTCATAGAACTGCTGTCCCTATAAGGTACATGTTCACAAAGAAGACTTTAAAAACTAATGGGCTGTGATCATTTCTTTCATTGTTCTTTACGCGTGCTAATTTGTGTGAGAATGTTCCAGGCTGAGAACGAAACCAGTGAAACTTAAGTCGCAGAGGTCATTGCTTGTCCTCATCTCCTGACGTTATTCCCAGATACCAGAGCACTCTTGAGAGACAAGTAATGCTGACCCAACCCCTTCTTGTCTTTGTGAGCATAAAAGGCAAGGAAGAGGCCTTCCTCCTTTGAGAAAGAATGGCTTCCCAAAGCTTATATCCGGTGTCCAGCGCTGCACATTCACAGAGGAGGCAGGCAGAGTTGAAGTGAGCATGAACAGAATTGGCCCCTTTTCAAAGAATACAAACGCCTTAAAAAAAAAGTCATTGTTGCCACCCCTTCATCACCGCCTTCTGACCAGTTTCTTCCTCTGATTGCATCAAAAGCAGATTTGCTGAAAACAATGTTTAAACTCCGTTCTTGTTGATTGTCATATTTCACTTCCAGGGCACAGACACGTCAAACTGATTTAGGAGGAGGCAAGAAAAAGACGTGCAGATTTTGATGTGATGTTTGTTACCAATCTCATTCCTGTGGGATTGTAGAGGAATTTATTTTGTTAACTTGTGTGTGGAACAATAACTGCCCAGACAAGTGATGTGTGGGCACGTGAACAGAGCTCTGCATAGCAACCATGAACACATTTCTCTCCCACAGGCAGAGATGAGAAAACTGCAACAAGATCTCACAGTTAGCTTGCCAGAGTTCTGATTTCTCAGGCTACATTTTTTTATGAGCGTGCCACATAATCTTTTGCATTTGAGTGTTAAAAGTGTCCTCTTTCCTCAACAAAGAGCCCGCTTGTGGGCAGAGGTGGAGTGTGTATGTGTGTTTGTTCGGTAGTTAGAGCAGGAAAGTCCCCTCTGAAGGAGATTAGTAGGAGTCTGACTTAATTTGCTAACAAGGTAACATTTGATCCACATTCACATCTCCATTCGCAGACTGAGGAAGAGCTGATTTATCAAGATGACCTTTGTATGGAAGTCTTGTTTGGCCTTCTAAATCCCCACTAATGGCCTGAGCAGAGGTTACAGGTCATTTGGGTGTTTCTGTCTGGGTCATGTGACAGGTCAAGATGGAAGGCCTGTCGACTAGCTGATTAAAAAAGGTCAGCAACTCTTTGTAATCTACAGCAGGAATATAGGATCGGATGTGTTGGAAGCATTAAGATCTGAAGTCGAGTGAAAGGTGACCCGCTTAGTCTGATTTGGCAATGATAAAGTAAAGCACTGCAGTGATTTATGACATTGTTTAAATGAACTAGTAGACCTTGTGGCTGTTTTTGGCTTTAGTCTAATTCATAAAACTATCAAAAAGGACTTTGTGATTTCTCAACATGTGCAGGGAGTGATCAACACAAACTTGTACAACTCAAATCCACATGTACACAGGCACACACACACAACATTTTGGGAATCAGCAAAGCCTGACAAATTGTATAAAGCAATTTTCCCATTAGCTGAGTTAATTTTGTGTGTGACAGTTCCTGGGTGGACTCCATATGGCTGGTGCTGGACCGGTGAAATGGACTGCACAGTGTTAATAATGCATGTTTTATGTGTGCTTACATGTTCAATTTCTGAGGCTCCATAGCATAAGTTGTGTGTTTGTTAGGATGCTGGAGTTAAAGTGATACTCAGAGATGCTTTACTATAAAACATACACATCTTTGCTCCCAAATTAACCTTGGCCACACATGCTCATGCATCAGCAGAGTAACAACTGACTGGTGTGCAAGTTAATGTTTGTTTATGCATTTGTGTTTGCCTGTGTGCCTTTTAGCAGAGACTTGAGTGTTAAGTCATTTTCATGCATTTTCGTTCAGATTTTCCCAGCGAGCTCAGGCATGTGATATCATGTTTGCCAAGGTTTCTGATTTCACAGATTTTCCTGCGTCTGTTTCTCATTTTGTTTACATCCATTGCATGTGTGTATGTTTCTAACAGGCTAATTCATTTGGCTTTTTGTGCGGGCATGATTGAGTCCGTGTGTGTGTATATATGTGTGAACTAGTCTCTACAGATGCATCTGCTTTTAGTTACAGAAGCCTTGAACTGTTTCTCTGGTACAGATGAATAGGCTACCTGCTGCCTGTGGCCAGAACAGGACATGCTTTACATCAAGCTGGTATTGGCTAATAAGCGCCGCAGGAGTCTTTAAATACAGGAAACAGAAACCTTTGTTTGTTTTATTGCAGAACGTACATATAACATATCTCCAAGTATGACTCTCAAATTATGTGCAACTACTGTGACTCCTGTTTAAGATGTAGTCATATATTAAGCTCATCTGATAGCTTAACAAGACAGGACAAGGGGGAAAGTAGATTTGGACTGTTTTGTCAGGGTTTTTTTCTTCAAATTCATCATATAAATACATTATTAGGTTTGCATGGCATGGTGGTACAGCAGGGTGGTGCAGATGTGACCTGGTCTGATGCAGATGCTTCACTGTGACTTTTGGACTTTGCATGTTCTCCTTGTGTCTGTGTGTGTTTTTCTGAATACTCCCCTCAGAGTGCAAAGTCATCATGATAGTCCAGTGATAGACCAGTCAGGGTGGAGCCTGCCTTTCACTGTATGACAGCTGGGTTAGGGGACAGTCCCCTACAACCCTGAATTGAATAAGGGAAGGTAATTTTACCAAAGGTGGATTTTATTTATTGATTTCTTTTTTGACTCAGCCAGATGTTTCCCCATCGTAAACTGGCTCACAAAGCTAAGCTAACTATATTTTATCTTTAGCCTGGGTGTAATTTATTTACAGATGAATGTTACTACTGTGGCTAAATGCGTTTCAAAATTTGATGTAAAGCAAAAAAATATACACAAATTTTAAAAGTGTTTAAATACATTTTATGAATTAAACATGATTTTTGATATTGAATTAGAAAAAAAAAAAGCTCTTTCAGTTGGTGCACGTGTTGCTCTCTCTCACACAGACACGCTTGTTTACACAGCGAGTTGCACCAGGAGCCTCGTCTTCCAAGTATGGCAGTAAGATAGAAAATTCCCCTCCTCCACTTCTATTCTCCCATCCTTGACTCAGAACCAGAGAAGGCCAGGAATGTTAGAGGAGCAGGCTTCAAACCGAGCACATGCCGAAAAAGCTTATCAATCCTTCTCCGCTCATCTCTTTTAATATTTCAGGGTTTTTTTGGCTTTATATTTCTCGCCCTCGTTTTTCAGCATGAGGAATGCTGAGAGGACGAGCATATTTGTGGACAAGGGCAGCTAGACAAATAAATAAAACCACGAGAAAGACGAGTTGGCACCACAGAGATGCTAATTTTGTACGGTTATCTAGACATCAAAATCAGCTGTGCCCAGAGCGTTGTGCTGACTGTAACGCTCTGTGCTCCATAACTGTCTCATTTAGCACTGCCTAATGAGCCCTGGGCTCCTTCTAACATTTATGGAGTAAATCTATCCTAATTGTCTCCGTATGGAAGCAATGATCTGTGGTTTAGCGTCGTGAGCATCTCTTTATTGGGTGGCTTACACAGGTTAAACATTGATTCCACTTTGGTAAATTGACCGAAACAGAGGAGGATCCTGTTTGATGGCTCATAATGAGGATTGCCTGTGGACGCACTTCAGCACACCGAAGGGGGGAGGATCTTGCAAAACTTTATTTTAGTTACTTCACGAAAGAAAATTCACAGCTGTTTATGTGAAGGTTGCTCGATATGTTAACATCTTCACAATGTTGCATAATATTTACGGTTGTGACACAAAGCCAGATCATCTCATCGGATGCGATTACGAGTAATTAGCGGAGCCAAAACCCAAACAGTTGAAAAAAACGCCCAAAACACAGTTGAGAATATAAATACAAAGCTAAGTGATGCAACGGCATGACTCACCTCACATGCCGAATCTGGTGTTTAGGTTGAAATAGCTGAGAAGTGCAGCAGTTTCCGTTTCCAGCTGCAAAACAACTGACTCAGGGGAGATAGTGGCAGTCTAGATCGCAGAGATTTTAGGGTTTTTGTTTATCACAGCATGCCAAATGCGACTCAAGTGAAGGACTATATGTGACAACCACATTGGATAAAGATTATGTTAGGAACAGCAAATTGTCCTGCCGAGTTATCAGCTTTGCCCCTCAGTGAAATCCATATCAGTGTGGAAGGAAGCCTCTGCTCCCCCCGTAGCCGGGGAGATAACCAAGGGGGAATAACTCCTGTCACGCTGCTGAACTTGTGTTTTTCTTGTGTTTTTTGTTCTGAAAGCAAAAAAACAAACAAAAAAACAAACTGCAGACTTTCACCACATAGTTAATGTCTTGATGTGAGCTCCCAGAACATTTGTGCATGACTTTGGTTAAAAACCTTAACTCATGGTCAAAAGGACAGATGTGTGTAACAGAGATGGGCAGTAACGCGTTACTTGTAACGCGTTATTGTAATCTGATTACTTTTTTCAAGTAACGAGTAATGTAAGGGATTACTATTGCAAAAACGGTAATTAGATTACCGTTACTTTCCCGTAGGAACGCTGCGTTACTGCGTTACTAAAACCGTGATTTTTTGCGAGAGTGTGTCATGACAGTGACGTAAGCGAGTGCGACGTTTGTGACAACAGCTGTGTGCAGATCAACAATGGATAATATATTGAGTGCGGGAGAGAGCATGAGCGTGCAGCGTTTAAAGCGTGGAAGTACTGACCTTATTTTGAGTTTGATTCCATAAAAAGTGACAAAAACATTAGTGTCCGTTGTGCGTGGGAAGAAAACTTCTTTTACAGCAAAAACCCTAAACTTCCAAGCAAGCACCGAGTGCGCCACGAGAAACTTCGGATTCTTCCACTGACCGCTGCGGCACACCTGCACCAGGGTAAACCTCCGCCTACCCCAGTCCTGCTTTACAGGTGAAAATAGAGCAACAGGACCGCTGAGTCTTTGATTTTATTTATTTTCTGCTGTGTTTTACTTGCATCTATTTGAAAGAGTGAGTGTAAACACAAAAAAATATTTTATTTTATGTGCTGGAATGTGCAGAAAATAGGTTTAAATGTTAAACAAATTTCTTCCAGTCAGAGAATGTTGCATATAATTTAATTTTTGCTTGATGCATAAAGTTAAAAGATTAAAACTAATAAAACAAGTTTTAAAAAGAGACTTTTCCATTTGATTACATTTTGTATGATGAATTATGCAGAAAAAGTAGAACTGGGCTGAAAGATCTATCGCTTTATCACCTATTCAGGTTGTAAATAGTGTTTTTAAAAAGTAACTAAGTAACTAAGTTATTAATTACTTTTGAAAATAAGTAATTAGTAAAGTAACGGGATTACTTTTGGGGGGAAGTAATCAGTAATTTGTAACTGATTACTTTTTTCAAGTAACTTGACCAACACTGGTGTGTAAGCTGTTTGTGTATTTTGATGCTGTCTGATAGCTATTAAGTTTATCCTACTGTCGGGGCTTTGTTAGATTTAATTGTTTGTGTTAATATAAAAAAAAGAAAAGTGTGTGTGTGTGTGTGTGTGTGTGTGTGTGTGTGTGTGTGTGTGTGTGTGTGTGGGAGGGGGGCACCAAATCTAACCAACACACTGCAGCATTCACCCCCACCAGAATACCCTGGGGGTAGGATGTTATGAAAGGAATGTGCTGGGAATGTCACGCCGTTTTAAAAAAAAGGGTCTGCAGATGACACTGACCAGATGTTTGTGTGATCTTCAGTTCCCCTTAACATGGAGAGAGGCGTGCAGTGAAACTGTTACAGCTGTTGTAAATGTATAGTCAGTGTGGAGCACTGCAGCGATGGGAATTTTTCTGCCCTCATGGTAATAGCCAGTACTGCTCCCTTCAAAAACACTCTGTACAAAAGTTCAGCTCACAAGATTTGTGCAAACATTGGTTAAAACTTATACACATGAGGTGCACTTGTTGTGTTTGGAAGCTGGATGTGGATATGCCCACTTTGGAAAGAGGAGCTGAGGTTCTGAATCGCAAAGCCACAGAGGAAAGCCGGATGGCTCTAACTGTGCAAACCAAACCTTAAAACTACAGCTTCTTTCCCTCATTGTTTATCCTTTGTTCAGTGCTGAGTGAAGATGTTTGTATGGAGTCTGTATGGGAGTGTTTTATGAAAAATGTGAGGTCAGGAATGCATTTTAATGCAGTGTGGTTAAGACAGCGTGCTGCACTGATTGGTTGTGGAAAAGTTATGAAATTCTTTTCTCTGATGGCAGATTATTTTACTGAACGATTCAGTAAAGATTTCAACATCAGTGCAGTGCAAATCTACACAAAAGCAGCAAAATAAAATAACAGCCAGAGATCAAAGTTTGCTGTTTGAATGTGCAGGTTCAGATTGTATCACGTAATCAGCACATGTAAAAAAAAAAAGATCTCTTTAAGCTGTCTCCTGAGGACATTTTTGAGATAAAATCAGAAGCCTAAGAGAACCTAAGAAATGGAGTGTGTCAAATGATAGCTTACGGGTCTGATGTTCAAATCTTTTATGCCAACATGTAAAAACAAAATTTCTAGGCAAATAATGAAAGCCCCAGGTGAAAATGGACCTGGTGGTGTAAAAGCCTGATCCTTGGAGTCTATCTTTTAACAATTTGTGCTTTGCTACTTTTACTGTTCTTTTTTTGGCAGCTCTCTGGTTTACATTGAGAGAGTTTGTGTTATTGTCAGGATCTCCGGAGCGACATCCTCACAGAGGCTTTTAATCTCTAAAGCAAACATTACTCATCACTTCCTCTCTCACAGGTTTGTCTCAGTGTCTCTTGCTTGCGTATGTAATGATGTCAGACATATCGAGCAAGTGCTGTCGAAAAGTTAGGCCTTCTGGGAAGAGGGTTGGCACAATGTGTTCCCTTAAACCTATGACACGTAACACCGTGGATACCTAGGCTGTGAAGACTTGTGAACGTGACTAAGTGTACCACGGAAGAAATCTTTTTACTTGGATCCACTCCATCCTTCTTAAAGATGTTAAAGATGTGTGTTTCTTTGCTTGTTCCAACTTCAGTAAACAATTACAAACAATTTGTCACATTGATGGAGTTATGAGAAGGCTGTAGTTTGTGCTTTGCCCAGTAAACATACACAATCTGCCAGGGTACATCATATTGATTTTTCACAGTCTGGACACATTCACACCTGGCATCCAGGCTTAGCAACGACATAAACACGAGTCCAGAGACACGTGAGGCTGTCTGCTGCAAAGAATCTCAGACGTTTCTTCTCCAACGCTGGATTTTGACAGTGAACATTAACACCTCACTCACCTTCTGCGAGAGATCGTGCTCTCTCTGCAGAGTAACACAATCTTCAGCGTTTATTTGGTCAGTCTTTGGTCACTCAAAATTACAAATGTCGACAAATATATATGACTGAGAGAGCGACAATTGAAGCCGTACCGGCTCTGATGTTGCCCAGATTAACAAGGTCCAAGGTGTTAAGGAACCAGGACACGTTGATGAGAAGTGGGCTACTGCAACAAGAAGTGGGCAAGGGATGAGAGGCTGCTGCTGGAATGCTACTACACAACTAACCCCAGTGGAAAGGATTACATGAAGAGGATGTGGGACCGCTGGAATCTTCGATACCCAACATCCAGATTGACAGCGAAACAACTAGTAGCTCAGAAGAAGCAACTGCTGGAGATCGGTGAGGTACAACACAAATGCTACGGCAACAGGTAGCCAGGATGTCAGGTCAGGGGGGAGATACCATGACCCCCACCAGAGATTGGGTACCAAGCCCCAAGTATGACTGAAGCTCCGTTGAGTTCTAGAGCAGCTGACCTGAAAGATAGGATCATGGTGAAGCTGGAAACCTGGACCCTCAGTGGCTGATTACCAAGACTACATGAAGTACCCCCTGAAGGTCTGCTAGAAGATGTGAATGCAGCATTACAGAAATCCCCACTGCAATCATCACCAAGACTAGTCAGCTCATCTACACCACAGCGGCAGTGATCACAGAGATGCTTGGCTATGAGATGAACAGTCACACGGAGCAGTACCCTCCATGGAGAAGGAGACTAGAGGCTAAGATCAGTGTTGCACGGAGGGAAGTTAGCTGCAAAAAGGTGTGATGGACAAAAGTAGTACAGCAAGTAACCTGAGGCCTTGGAAACTGCTAAGCAAAGACTCACAGCCTTGGTCATTTGCCTGAAGAGTATAAACAGCATTTCAAGCAAAAAGAGTTTTTGGCTTGAACAAAGCAACAGTCTGTTTACTGTCTGAGGTCATGTCAGTATCTATCTGATGATTGGCCTAATGCATCCCTATAATATCTGAATATGAAAGATGAATGTATACTGTGATGTGACTGTGATGTCCCCCTTTGGTTAGTGATGCTTCATCTTAAAAAAGAATACAATTAAGAGAATTAAGTAAATAAAAATATATAAAAGAATAAAGTATTTTAAGTATTATTGTTACTATTCCACTGCAGTTTGTATGTTTTTTAATCTCATATTTTTTGCGCAAGTTCTGTGTTTTGATTTCTACCTTGTGGTACAGCTCGATAATCAGAACCCTCATTATGATGTATAGCTGAGGATTTATGATAAGGTCCTTTAAGGATCCCTCTTCCCTCTAAGGATCAGACAAATCAGACATGTGTGCTATCTCTGCTTAGGTCATTAAAAGGGATTCTTTTTGTTCCTGATGTCAGTTGGGTCTTTCTCCCATCATTCCCATCTGATGTTTGGGTTAATGATGATGCATAATGGGCGTAGAAGGAAAACAAGCCAGAGAAAGCAAAGACTCACCACTTTTATCTACCCGCATATCCCGGTGCTGTGTTTGGAGATGCAGCGGTGGATATCATAGGGCGGTGCTTGTCACTGGTTTGTGTGTCATGGTTTGAAGCTTGGGTTTCCTGGTGATGACTCCAAAAGTAGTTGTGTCTTAAAAACAGCAGACAAAGAGCGATTCTGAGACAGACCGAGAGCAGCAGGTGAATGAGACAACACATACCCACAAACAGCTGTGGTCAGCAGTGCTAACAATATGCAAGTGAATCGCGCCACTCCATTAGCATGCCTCGACTTCCTTGTTGAAATGCCAAAAAATAAAAAATTAAATCATGTTAATCCAATTCTAGAAGCCCTTATTCGTGCGAGCCAGCACATTTGCCATAATAAAACCCACATGTTCGTCTCCCTAAGAGTCAATATTCTTTTCCCATGTTTGTCTTATGACACTAATCTGATCTAAAGCAGGTGTTCGTTACGTTCTCCTGCGGTGTTGCAGAAAACTTTTCAGCAAACAGAGGTGGTGAAGTGAAACGGGGTTAGGGGGAGTTGTTTTAGAGCGCAGCAGTGGGAAACTGCAGGCCACACATGTAATGTGTGGCAAGCAGTGGAGAACAAGTACACTGTGGATGGGTGTGGGCTCCATGGTGCTGAAAACATTCGCTGTTGTTCCCCGTCATTCTTTGAGCCACTTATTGATTTAAAGTGAAATGAGGCAGACAAATGGCTGAATTTGATATCAGTAAATACAGGATTAGACATGACTCAGGTATTTAATGTTGGGCTGACAAAGTTGGACTGTAAATGGCAATAGAGCTATTTATTTGTTGTGACTGCGAGAGACAGACAGAAATGCATGGGAGCAGAGTAGCTGTGGAGTGTCTGCTCAAGGCTCCAGAGCTGGTCCAAAGCCCTGACAGGCTTTTGGCTGAGCGCCTTACACGTGAGTCTAGCAACAGCTGGAAGATGGGAAGAGAAGGAAGAGAGGAGAAGTGAAAGACAGAGCCAAGGCAGTGCAGGCCAGTTCCCAGGCTCCGGCCTCTGGAGACCCCCGAGAAGAGGAAGCATAGTGGTGGTGGAGGGCCGAGGCCAGCTGCATTGATGTCCCACTGCCAGCAAATAGTTCTACAAAGCTACTTGTTGAACGCTTGATGTGGCTTAAAAGAAACCCGACCTTCCTTCAATGTCAGGAGTATCATCAGTACAGTTAAACCTGCTACAACCAACTTCTTTCACTAGTTAAAAGTGAAGTTGCATTTTTTAAAGGACCTGCAGATAATTTATGGTCAAATCTGCACAAGTCTTTAATTCTGTGAGGCCTTTTGGCATCTTTCAGCTAAATTGTGGGTTTTGAGGCCTTTACTGTTAGGAGACACAGCTGGCAGTTGATTTCAGCATAATCAAATCTACAGCACAAACCAAACAGCAGAGCTAGGAACTAGCTTGTGAATACATGTGACTGTTTATATAATTTAAATAAAAGGAGAGCACAGTTGAGACATCTTAATATGGCCATATTTCTTGTTTCCCACCCCCAGTGGCCACAAAAGATCCACCTAAACCCAGTTTCACAAACATATGCGTTTCTAAGTGATTTTTCCTCTAAGTTATTTTTATGTTTCTCCTCATCCTCAGGGCTGTGGTGCATCATGTGGAAAATGTGACTGCAGTGGTGTGAAAGGAGCAAAGGTAAGATTTGTTATTGGATTTTCCATTTATCTCTGTCTATAAACATTTAGATACCGTTGCCCACTTTTCCTTTTCACCTGATGTGATTCATTTGGATGTCAGTTTCCATTTGCAGATGCACTAATTTGACAGCAAATAAAAACAAAAGCCTCTTTTACATTTCAATGGGGTCAGCTCAGAGGGACAAACTGGAGCTGGAGTGCAGTAGGTTCAGTCACGGAGCGAAGACCAGGAAGGGAACAAAGAGCAGTTTGAATTAGAGCATGTCCAGACACACAGCTGGCCTGAAGGTCTTATTCCCATCAGATGGATGAGAGCCTTGAGTTGCAGAAACAGAAGTGGTGGGGACACCAGCCGTGAACTGGCTGTGAGCCTTAAAGCTGTCAGCGCTCTGGTATTAGTGTTAATCATGGACCAAAAACATGAAAAAGTTGTGTTAGCTGTGTTGGGCAAGGTTATTTTTTCAGTATTTACATGCACTGACCAGCCACTTTGTTAAGTACGCATGTTCACCTGCTCATTAATGCAAATAAAAGCAGTAACTCAATGCATTTGGGCACGCAGACATGGTCAAGATGAGCTGCTGAAGTTCAAACCGAGCTCTTGACCATGTTCATCCATCTTCAACTGGTTTCTTGAACATGAAAATGAGTTCTTGACACTCAAATGGCCTCCACAGTAACCAGGTCTAAATCTGATATTGCACCTTTGGGATGTGGTGCAATGCGAGATTCACAATCACATCTGCAGCAACTGTGTGATGTTGTTGCGTCAATATGGACCAAAATCTCTGAGGAATGTTTCCAGCAGCCTGTTGAATGCATACCATGAAGAATTAAGGCATCTCTGAAGGCATAAAATGGCCCAACCCAGTACAAGCAAGGTGTAACTAATAAAGTGGCCAGTGAGTGTAGTTTTTCCTCTCAATAGAGCTTCTTAGACTTAATTTTCTCTCAACTTAATTAACTAGTAAGGAAATCCTCAAATATAAATAGCAAACTGACATTAAAATTTCCCTCCATTGACTCAAGAATCAACTTATCCAAATAAGGGTTGCAGGGACACTGGAGCTTATCCCTGCTGACGTAGGGTGAAAGGCAGAACACACCCTGGACGAACTGGCTGGCCATCACAGGGCTACCACGTAGAGACACAAAACCATTTAAACTAATGTTTAGACCACCAATCAATCAGCGAGCAACCTAACATGCACGTTTTTGGATTGTGGGATGAAGCATCTGGAAAAACGCATAAAGGCACAGGGAGCACATGCAAACTCTACACGGAGCATTGCTGCCAATGTTACCACTGTGAATGACCAAAGTAAACAACAAAGTCAGCTTACTAGCAGGTATTTCACTTGGAGCCAAATCCAAATATCCAAATTTAACATTATTTGTGTCTGTGATCTATAAATAGATACCTTACTTGCATGCTAACATTAATCCCGACACACGCCCTCTTTCTCCACAAGAAAGGAAAAGAGAATAAAAATATCTTTTGGCCTCTTATTCAATTGAATTATGTGATCCATTTCAGCACCTTAAAGCATTTAAAAACAAAATAATTATTAATAAAATAATGTCTACAGGTAGCCTAGACTTTGTTTTCTTTTCAGTGCAGCTTGTGCTGCGTGAGCGTACATGTAAACTGCTGGCTCGGTTTTATCAGAGGACTGCAATGTTATCAATCCTCTTAGCGCAACAGTCTGGCCTTTTAAGGCTCACGCTAACATCAACAGTAGCCAAACATTCAGCTGGCTCGACGGCAGCAGATGTACTGATTGTTGTGTTCTGTGGAGTCTGGCCAATCACTGTTGATTCAAAGCACCTCTGTGTTTTGAAAGTTGCTGAAAGGCCTCAAACAGTCTTCCCAAAGTCTCATGGGTGCCTTATTTCCAGTGATATCACTTCCTGATGAGTTGCTGTGGTAACCCTCATTGTTTAGCATGCAGTGTTTCTCCTCACTGTGGTCAGAGAATGAAAATCAACGCTAAAACAATAGTTTGAGGGTTGAGGCCTTTTTATTTGTTCTACACTGCTCACTTCTCTCTCCACTGGGAAGGCTCTCTCTTCCTGATGAAACAATGCTGCCATCTAGTGGCAGATAGTGTAATATTTCTGTGTCCATTTAAGCACTGCCAAAGAGAACATGTTGAAACCTGCTTATAAAACTACTAAATATAAAAGCAAAATATATTAATAAAAATATACTTTCTTACTATTTAAATAATATTAACTAAGCTCTCCCATTTGAAATAACTGGTTTAAATATACACAAGCGCTTGAGTGTGATTACTTTGGCTGTGTTTCTTTTCAAAATATCATACACGTAAAAATAGTTTTACTACAACCGTGTATCCAGACACTGAATACTCTTTCTGTCAGTAATGTAACAGTAATGTAATAACTCCCTTGTAGAGACAGACAGCCTTCCATGCTCATATTCACACTTACAGTTGGGTTAGACTCGATCATTATTTTAGCCCACTGCATGTCTTTGGACTGTGAGAGGAAGCCAGGGTTACCCAGAGAGAACATACAAACTTCACAGAAAGGCCTCAGGCTGAATTTGAACCCAGGACCTTCTCTGGCTCCCTCTCACTGGCTATGTTAGTTTATTTCATCTTCAGTGAGGATTTAAGGGAGTTTATTTATGTGTGTTTTACTCAACTTTGAACTGACTATAGTATTTATTATTTGGTAAATCATGCAATTTTCAAAATGTCTTGGAATCTATTGTTGAAACAGTTTGAGCATTAGTTATTATAAAGGTTAATTTTTTGCACTTTTGTTAAAGTTTTACAATAACTGTGTGCTTGACAGGGTGAGCTTGGGTTTCCTGGTCTTCAAGGTAATATGGGATTCCCAGGGAGGCAGGGACCTGAGGGGCCTCCAGGGCCAATGGGCCCCAAGGTTAGTACAAACATTTACTGAGATACTTTAGGGCTTCATCTGGTTTGTATGATGAGTTTTAAGCTGCTGTTTTAAATGAAGTGTGAAAATGTTTATATTTTGCATGAGAAAAGTTAAGATCTTTAAAATGTATTGTTAAAATCTTAATATATGAAGTCCAGAATCATGTAGGGAAAGAAAAGCTTAAAATCCTAAATATGCCATCCAATTATTGTTATCTGTCTTAATATAAGCTGATTGCTTAGTACCTGATGTAAATGCCTTTATTAGCGTTAAGTAACCCTAATGTGGCTCGGCTTAACTAATAAATCGCCTATTTGAAAGAAAAAACACTAGATTTGTATTCCATAAAACATTTTAAGTCCATTTAAAAAAAAATTAATTTAACTGTGATGTTTTTGGGGTTTTTTTGTCTCTTAGGGAGATCTGGGTGAGTCCGGGGCTCCTGGATTGAAAGGAGTCAGAGTGAGTAACTAACCGTTAAAACTGTATGAAGTATATGGTGTCAAGTATAAGTTGCATCCTCTAATGTTGTCATCCCAACATTTTGAACGTGTTGCAGATGTTGTCTTGTCACTAGAGGGTAAACCTATCTCGTGTTTGTGACTTTGCAGGGACCTCCTGGTCTGCCAGGTTTCCCAGGCAACCCAGGACTTCCAGTAAGTTGTGTAGATCTGCTTCCTGTTTCACACCCTGAATGCTGCCAAACAAACTGTCTCAAACTGTCTGTTTCTGCACCTCCATTCATAGGGCATCAATGGACATGACGGTCCACCTGGTGCGCCAGGTATCCCAGGATGCAACGGGACAAAAGTAAGCCATTTATATACTTATATATTTGTCACACACTTGTGTATTTGTCACATTATTTTCACCCTACTTGTGCCTTCTGGCTTTGTTGTGTTTGTGTTTCAGGGAGAAAGAGGAAGAGATGGAACTCCAGGTTTCCCTGGTCCTCAAGGAACACCTGTAAGCACTGACGATCGGCCTCCATCGATAGTGAAAAACTAGAAATTTTTCTAGGAAAAAACAGATTTATTTTGATCGAAACACTGGTTTGCTCTTTTCAAGCAAACCAGTGGAAGCCAGTTGAGGTGGTTCTTGGATAGTCACTAGTTGAGGTATTCTGGGGCAGACCCAGGAGATGTTATATATCTTGACTGGCTTGGGAATGACTTGGTGTCCCTCCGGATGAGTTGGAAGAGGTGGCCGTTTGGGCTCAGAATCCTGCCCCCGTGACCTTAACTGGAATAGAAATGATCTAAGCATTAATTTCCAGTTACAAATTATCTACAAGGCAGCAAAAGTAATGTTTCTAAATGCAAATAGTATCCCTGTGAGAAAATACAATTACTAGATGATTTATTTCTTTTTCATTCTTTTCTCAGGGAATGCCGGGACTTCCTGGAATGAAGGTAAGCTAAAATGTATTTTTCATGTTTTTGCTTATGAGTAAATGTGTCAAACAAAACAAGTTTTTCCAGTTTTTCAATAAGACATATTCTTTCAACTGTTTGAAATTATTTTGTCTCCTGCAGGGTGACCCCGGTGGTTTGATAGGAATTGTTCCCATGAAAGGAGAGAAAGGATATCCCGGCACACCTGGCCGACCTGTGCGTAGTGCATGTGTTTGTGAACATGCAGTCATGTGTTTATATATGCTGAAAAAAGTAGTAACAGCCTGAAGTAATACAATGAATGTTCTTCCCGCAATATTCATTCCCAGGGACAAACTGGCATCTCCGGACCTACTGGGCCTCCAGGACCTCCTGGCTATGAAGGACCCAGAGTAAGCAACCTGTGCAGTGATGCTCATCTTAAAAAAGCCATTCAAAGACTTAACTTTCTAAGAAATATTAGAAGCACATCTGTGTTCCTAATTATACAAAAAGCACCTTTAAGAAAACAGTCCTTCTAGATTTTCAATTAAATGCAGTTACTGAATGTGTTACTACAATTTTTCTTTGACTAACTTAATAACTGTTTTACAGGGTGATCCTGGCCCTCCCGGCCCTCCTGGACCGATGGTGAGATTACTGATCAGTACACTGTCAAGACTGATAAACTGTACAATAAAGGTTTCTGACTCGAGAAACTGCATGAGAGCATAACTGTTTGATCTCCTTATAGGGAGATAAGCTGGCCTTTGAGGGTGAGAAAGGAGAAAAGGTAAGATTTATGTTTCAAATAAATAAGAAGCAAAGAAGTTAAATGTTAAAATAGCATAAATAGAGGAATTTGACCTTTAGCAGAAAGCGTTCTGTTTGGCTTTTTCATGCAACTGTCTCGTGCTTGCTGCACTAAATTAAGAGGCAAACCCGGGTCAGCATTAGCAAATATACAAGATATAACAAATATCTCATTACAACTGTTGTTAATGATAAACTGTTACATAGCACGCTGAAGTTATTGCTGTACCATTTACCATGTCTTTTTATTAACCTTATTTTTTTAGGGTTCTTGTTGCCCCACTCACATCATGTTACAGATGTTTCTTTCTGTGTTATAACTGTATACTACATATGGAGTCAGAAATGGCACATTTAGACGAGAGCATAAAATACACCCAATGTTAGCAAGAAAAACTTGAATTTCAGCTTCATAGGTACTCTTAGACTTGGTAGACTACACTACACAGTGAGTCACATTAAATGTCCAATAACTGCACTGCAAATGCTTCAAAAACCTCCAATACTACATCTGCACAGTATCTTTAAAATTAGAAGGATCCTGTCTGAGAGTGATGCTGAACAACTAGTTCATGCATTTATTACTTCAAGGCTGGACTATTATAATTAATTATTTGCAGGCTGTTCTAAAAGATCTCTAAAAGTCCTGCAGTTAAGTCCTGCAGGTGACAGCTGTTGTGAGTTGGCACTATATGAATATACCTGAACTGAACAGACACATTAGCAAAAAAAACTTTGTGCCCGGAGCTTCATGGCTTCGTGGCTGAGCAGCTCCTCCATAGTCAATTACTAACTGAAATTACAAGTTTTAATTTGTTTTGATTGGCTGTTCTGTGTTTTTATTTACATTTATATTCGTAAGTATTTGACTGTGGCCCTTATTTTTATCTCCCCTGCAGGGTGACAAAGGACTTCAAGGCCCACCCGGCCCTCCTGGACCCACATCATTCGAGCAGAAAGGATCACAAACAGTTTTTCGTGGGCAACCGGTACTCAGCCACTCAACAGATATCGCTCTGTTCTTGATTAAACAAATCATTGCTTGAAATGAAAAAACAAAGATTACATAGATTCTGTTTTGTCTATTCTGAATATTCCTCTGTTTTAATTCCCTAAGGGGTTCAAAGGAGAAGCAGGGGAGAAAGGCGACAAGGTTAGTATTTTTACTTCAAAGACTAAAGTGTAAAACTTGCTATTATATATGCAAGCTATCTGATATCTGTTACATTGCTTTTGACACACTTGATTCCGTTTCAGGGCTCCTGCATCCCACATCTGCACGGCATCAAAGGCGATATCGGCCCAGATGGACCACCGGTAAGTGGCAATTTGTCTGTGTGTGTCATTACTGTTGGATGGTGTAATTGCGTAATACCTAAACTAATTTGTCCTTACGAAAAAAAAGAAACAATAAAATATGTTTTTCTGTAATTAAGGGTAAACCTGGCAAGGATGGAGACAATGGGCTACAGGTAACAATGATTTACAGCAATAACCAATCTAAATGCTGTTATCTTTTATTACATAACATATAATTGCTAAAGTACAAGATATTCTCACACAGGGAGAAAAAGGCGTTCCTGGAGCCCCAGGATACCCTGGTTTACAGGTAACTATTCCAGCTAATTGGATATTATAGTCAGTGCTTTAGTCTGAAAATGAATTTATGCTAAAAAAGGAATTATGAACCGACTGACTGTTTTGGTTCATTTTAGGGTGAAAAAGGAGAAAGGGGACCACCTGGTGGGGTAAGTGAATCTTCTCTTTCCCCTTTTTACTCTTTAAGTAAGATTATTGAAATGGAACAGTCCTTTCTTGTTTTGGGTGGTTATTGTTGAGGAAGTAGAGCAGGTCATCTACAAATCGGAAGGTTGGTGGCTTGATCCCTGGCTGCTCCAGTCTCCATGCCAAAGTATCCTTGGGCAGGAAACAGAGTGTGAATGGCAGATAAAAAGTACTTAGATGCAGAAAAATGTGCTTAGGTGAGAAATGAGACATGTCGTGTAGAAAAGTGCTATGTAAGAATGTCCAACTCACTGGTTTTAAGATAATTTCACACTCCCAGCTTTGTGGGAACAGTCTGGGGATGGCTCCTTGTTCATGTCATGTTGGGACATGACTGTGCACCAGTGCACAAAGCAAGGCCTATGTAGACATAGATGAGTGAATCTGGTGTGGGAGAACTTGACTGGCCTACACAGAGTCCTGACCTCAACCCAAAAGAACACTTTTGGAATGAATTAGAGCAGAGACTGTGACCCAGGCCTTCTTGTTCAACATCCGTGTCTGAGCTCACAAATGCACTTTTGGAAGAATGGTCAAAAACTCCCATAAACACTCTTAAACCTTCTGGAAAGTCTTCCCAGAAGATGCAAAAGGTGGACTGATATCACATTAAAGTTTATGGATTAAAAATGGGATGTCACTCAAGTTCAAGTGTATGACGGCTGTGAATATGATAAAGCGCAATTGTACTTTATTTAATTAATATATACTTAAAAAATAAACCTTAAAGCTCTTACCCCACAGAACAACACTGTTATGGTCATGTAATGTCTCACATCCACTAGTGTTCATTTTATGTGTAATATTTTGTCTGTTTGGCAGCAGAGCTCAGCTCTTCTGGAAATAATCTGCCACCCTCGTGTAGTCTCTGGAGGTAGACCAAGGTCTACTTGTTGTCATTGGAAAATTTGTGATTTTAAGAGTGAAGAAGAGCTTTTGTATTAGTACTTAGATCACCATATAAGGAGGTACAATTTAGAGAGACGATGACGGATCTTTTGCTGGTGTGGTTAGATGTTTATGGTGATTTTTGTCTTATGATGACTTCTACAAACTATTATTTGGAATTATGTGGAACGACTGTACAGCGTATACCTTTAAAGATTTTAGAAGATAAGATCTGTGTGGACAAGTTTGAATTAATTTTGATTTTTCTCTAATCCACACAGAGTCAGAAGTCCATATGGAGGGTCAAACATATACAAACTGTCATTTAAAACCTTCAATAAGCAGTGATGATGCTTCTCCAGTGTCTTAACTTGACAAGGCCACATGACTGGCTACAACTGTTAGTTTGTCTTTGAAGCATAAAAAGGATTAGCATAGATGTGGGTTCACCTACATAGATATAAGTGACATGAAACTTAAATATTAAAATCCTTTTTTAAATCCTCACATTATGCAATTTTATTAATTATGCAGGGTGTTGGCCCTCCCGGCGCTCCTGGTTCCGCAGGTTCAAAAGGAGAGAAAGGTAAAAGCATGACAAAATATGTTATCAAATACACAAAAGCACACTCATGAACTCCACTGTGAATCTGTGATCACTCCGCTTTTTCCCTTTCCTCATGCTTTCTTCTTAATCTATAGGTTTTCTTGGTCCTCGGGGAGAGCCAGGTCTACCAGGTATAAATAAACTCATAATCTTTTTTAAACAGCAAAACATGAAGCCTTCACATCTCAGTTATGAACACACTAATCTGAATAAGACACCTGATGACTTTCCTGTTTTGTATTTCAGGCGAACACATTGAAGGGCCTCGTGGAGAGAAGGGTGAGAAAGGAGAGGTGGGCGAAAAGGGAGACAGAGGTGTGGAAGGAGAGCCTCTTGTCGGACCTCCAGGACAACCGGGGAACCCTGGTCCTCCTGGACCACCCGGACCACCAAGTATGTCTGATCTTTAAATGATGCAATTATTTTATTAAATGACAATAAGGGAAACTTCAATACAATCTGTATCTGCCAGTGTTTTAACAATCTAATGTGCGTGTGTGTGCCTTTGTCTGTGTTTTCACAAGTCAACCCTGGTGAATGTAACATTCAGAAGGGGAATCGTGGCCCACCTGGACCTCCAGGGCTACAAGGGGAAGTGGGACAGAAAGGTAAGGACAGCAGCTGTTACTGGTGACATATCTGTTTGGAATAAATATAAATGTGTCTGTTTCCAAGGGATTGCTGAAAAACGCATCACTGTAAACCATAATTTTTTAAATTGTTGTTTCTGCAAAACTGTTTCAGGTGACAAAGGGGATACCTGTGTTCAGTGTGAAGGCACGAGCACACCTGGATTACCTGGTCCCCCAGGTCCTAAAGGAGACACAGGTGAGTTAAGTGTAGTCACATTCAAATTTGAAATATATTTTTAAAAAGGGTCATGTCCAATCACCAAAATCTGTGGCTCCGGACTACCATAAGGAGTCTTTGTCAGAGAGTCTGGAGAGTTTGCAGACTCGTTTGGAAATGTAAAAAGCCAGAAGCAGCAGGAGTAACAAGGGAACACACTAGGAAGAAAAACAGAAGCAAAGAGTAAGGGGAAGACAGACACGTTATATACACACAGAAGGGTAATCAAGGGAATTGGAGCTAGGTGAGGAAAACAAGACATAGCTGGACTCAGAAGAAGAGAAAAGGGAAAGTAAAACTTAAAGCAAGGCAAAAGGGACCGATAACTACAGTAGGAAGTGACAAAACAAGAAACACCAAACACAGTGACCGAGGCTAAAGATACAGGGAACAGAAGGGAAACAGGATAAACTGAATCAATAAATGAAAAAACAACTATAACCAGGAACTGAAGGTTCAGGAATAAATAAACTAAGGAAATAAACAAAACAAAAAAAACAAAAAGCAGATAAAAACACAACAAATGAAGACTTTGTCTTTTCCTAATCCCTTTTCCTTGGACTTGAGGAGAAACGTGAAGGAGAATGAGTAAAGAGTTGGGAAAAGCAAATTCAACAGCACCAACACGCATGCACATTTACCTTAGATGCTTTATTAGAGGTGTTGTTACAGTATTGTTTCATTCAGGTCAAATAAATGGGAACCACCAATAATGAGGTTGAAATTTTAAAATTAAATATTGTATGTGCTATAAACTGAAAGGTTTGCCCACTCTGATTTCCTTTAACTAAAGTTGATGATCACATGACATCTGGCCAAGACAAGAGCACTCTGACGAAAGCAAGAGTATCACTGTCAAAGTCTGTAATCAAGAAAACGCGTTCATAAATGTAAACACAGGATTTACAACCACAGTATGGAGAAAGAGACGAATGGCTCATGAAGCACGGTGGAGGCAATGTTCTGACTGCCAGCTGAACCGGGTCACTAACGTTTACTGATGATGCGACTGCTGATAGAGTAGCTGGATGCTTCTGAAGGCTATATCCTCTGCTTAGATAAATGTTAAATGCTGCAAAAAGTACAAACGGTAAATGACCCAAAGTATACGGTGAAAGTCACCCAGCAGTTTCTCAAAGTAAAGAAGTGAGATATTCTTCAGAATATGAAACTGAAAGCGAAGCGATTCACAAGCAACCAGTAACTGAAAGCAGCTGCAGTAAAGCTTTATGCAGCTGCAGGATTGTCCATAAACATCTGACCCTAACTATATTTTTGAACATTTATTTTGTTTTCTCATTTATTTAGTTTTTTCCCTCAACTCTTTACAGTTGTGGCATTGATTTCACCATTCCTTTTTTCTGTGTTTTACCCATTCAAATGAGTATTTAATAAATTAAAGATGTACAATGTCCATTTTCACCTGTCAGGACCTCCTGGTGCAGTAGGCGGTAAAGGACAAAAGGGTATTTCTGGACAACCTGGACAACCTGGACGACCTGTGAGCAGAATATTATTTGAGACACCAATGACAGAATCAGGCTGATTTTTCTTTCACAGTTTCACTGAGAAAAAACAGATCATGAACAGCAGTGTTTTTTTTTACCTGTGTGCAGGGTGCTCAAGGAAATCCCGGATTAAGAGGGGCTCCTGGTGCTGTTGGTGAACCAGGGGACATTTTCGTGGCTCCTGGTCTGAAGGGGGACAAGGGTCTGCCTGGTCGTAATGGATTACCTGGACAGCCGGGGCAGGATGGAATACCAGGAAGAGATGGTCCACCAGGATTTCCTGGCCTTAAAGGAGAACCTGTAAGTGCCAGCAGTGTAAAATTGCTGTGCAACATTTTACTATGGTCTCTGGATTGAATGGACGACAGGGCTTGGAATAGAAACCTAATTCTGAAAAAGCTAAGATGCTATTTAAAATATAAGGAAAAATAGAATGCAGTGCAAATCTCATAAAGTGCATACAATTTGAAGAAAAATTTTACCTAATTTTTAGTTTGATGGAAGCAACATGTCTCAAAGACAGTGGGGCAGGGGCACGTTTACCTTTGTGTCTCTGAGGAGACCAGCTGATGCACTTTTGGGACTTTTGTTCCATTATTGTCTCATATGGGATTGCAGCTGCTCGAGAGTTCTGGGTCATTTTTGTTGTACTTTTCGTCACATTGTACTCCAGATGTTTTCAGTTGATGAAAGGTCTGGACTGCAGGGAGATCAGTTCAGGACCTGGACTCTTCTACTAAGAAGCCATGCTGCTTTAATAGATGTGGTTTAGCATTTTCTTGCTGAAATATGCAAGGGCTTCTTGAGGGGAGCATGTGTTGCTCTACAACCTTTTAGCACTGATGGTGCCCTTTCCAGATGTTTAGTTTCCCAATTTTATAGGCACCAATGCAACTCAAAACCAGTCGAGATAAAGTCTTCGATCGGATAACACGCCAGAGGACATGTCCATGACTCTCTCGCTCTCTCTCTAACGTGTCCTTTTTATCCCGGGTCATGTTGCTGACCTGTTGTCATTCAAATTGATTAGTTGCAAAATCATCGTACAGCTGTTTCCTTTTTGTACCACTTACTTTTCCTGCCTTTTTTACCCCTTTCCTAATTTTTTGAGATGTTTCGCTGCTGTCAAATTCAAAATGAGCCAATATTTTGGTATAATAAAATGGTGCATTTTCTCAATTTTAGCAGTTGATATCTACTTTATGTTCTGTTGTGAATAAAATATGCATTTAAGGTATCAAGCAAACATTGTAAGTAAAGCAAACAAAGAGGCAAAATTGATTAATAAAATAAACACGACTAAGAACAACCTAAACGTTTCATGCGTAAAGCAATGACACTGGAGACTGAACGCTGAACATTACTGTTGCACAAATTCTGCATTTACATAATGATCTATTTCACACGATTTAACAATCTGAAATTTGTTTGTGTGATTGCTGCGCTCTCAGTGAAGTGTTTATTCGCTTTAACTTGTCGGCTTTTCTAAAAGAAAAGTGACAAACATTTTCACCAATCTTCTCCTCAGGCCAGAGAGGGCATCAAGGGTGAACGTGGACCAGATGGTGATCCTGGTCCTATTGGCCCTCCAGGAGAGAGGGGTCCCCCTGGTCTGCCAGGCTTTGGTCGACCAGGACAGACTGGAGATAAGGGCAGTCAGGGGAATCCAGGAGTTCCTGGATATCCTGGGCGACCTGGTAAGCATGAACTCTGAAACCCAGGCTTGTGATACTGCACTTGCACAGTGATTGATAACATACCTTGTGTCCACCAGGTGAGAAAGGTGAGCCAGGGATAGGTGTGAGCACTCCTGGTCCTCAGGGCGCACCCGGACCACGAGGAGAACCAGGCAGAGAGGGACCTAAAGGTGAGCAACATAGTCGACATGATTTCATTTAACTCCAATTAAAAACATGTTTTCTGTATTTGTTTATATTTTTGTGTTAATTAATACCATGGAAGGGCAAAATATGATCTAAAAAATTCATGTATATGTAAAAATAGTTTGTTTAGTTTACTATACAACATGTTGTTGGCTGCAGGTGACAATGGCCTTCCAGGAGACGATGGGTTGCCAGGTTTTCCAGGAGAAAAGGGTGAACAAGGACCTCCTGGGATTGGATTTCCAGGCCCAACTGGCCCTAAAGGTGAGTTATTTCATAATATTGACTATAACCTTCCTTTCTAAGTATCATGGAGCAAAATGTATACGGGGTATGTAGATGAGGTAAGCGATGGGGCGATCGTGGCTCAAGAGTTGGGAGTTCATCTTGTAATCGGAAGGTTGCCGGTTCGAGCCCCGGCTTGGACAGTCTCGGACGTTGTGTCCTTGGGCAAGACACTTCACCCGCTGCCTACTGGTGGTGGTCAGAGGGCCCGGTGGCGCCAGTGTCCGGCAGCCTCGCCTCTGTCAGTGCGCCCCAGGGTGGCTGTGGCTACAATGTAGCTTGCCATCACCAGTGTGTGAATGGGTGAATGACTGGATATGTAAAGCGCTTTGGGGTCCTTAGGGACTAGTAAAGCGCTATATAAATACAGGCCGTTTACCATATAAGCGATACAGAACTTAGAGAAATATTTTTTTTCATGTTTGTAGGAAGCAGCGGAATTCCAGGAGCCCCCGGATTACCAGGAGAACCAGGAAGATCAGGAAAGGATGGCGGGCCAGGATCTCCTGGTCCACGTGGACCAAAGGTTTGTATTTGTCACCATTTATAAATCTAATTATACTTGTAGATTTACATTTACCATGATACAACAAAAGCAAAGTATCAGTAGATATAGAGCGATAATAACGTTAGAGATTTAACTCCCAGGTGAATCAGTGTCAGTGCTTATTTTGTATAACTTACAGGGTGAACCTGGACGGGGACTTCCGGGTCCCAAAGGTTCACAAGGCCACCAAGGAATTCCTGGCTTCCAGGGAGAGAAGGGCAACATCGGATTACCTGGTGTTCCTGGACGAGAAGGACATACAGGCCCACCTGGACCTCAGGGTCTCAAAGGTACGGCAGGATTATTACAAATTTGCTCTGAAGCTATTTTGCAATTAATTGATGCTGTAAAGTTCCATCTTTGGTACCAAGACTATTTTTTTCTTTTTAAAAATAGGTGATCTGGGACCTCCTGGACTTCCTGGACTGGTTGGCAAACCCGGTCCTCCAGGAAAAGGATTGCCTGGACCTCCTGGACTACAGGGGCCTCCTGGAGAGCCTGGTCCTTATGGTGAGCTACAACTCATCAGAAAAAATATTATTTTTCTTGCAAGATAATCTGTACCATGTCACAGAGAAATCCATAGGGCAAGATAATAAAACAATCATGGCTGTATGTGCAGTTTCAAGGTCCTGTGCACCCTGCTTTATTTTGACACTATAATAGAAAGCTGAAACTCAGAAGAGAAGCAAAGCAAATTAATGTGATTAGTGCTGTAGAAATCAGTTAAATTATATTATGTGTTCCCGTGTGTTTGCACATGTGTTTATGTGCGTGTCCTGTCCAGGTAGGGAAGGTGTAAAGGGGGAAAAGGGCTACCCAGGTCCTCCTGGTCTAGACATGCCAGGGCCTCAGGGAGAGAAAGGAGTCCCTGGGTTTCCAGGAGTACAAGGAACTAAAGGACTGCCAGGGCCTCCAGGTTTACCAGGCAGGGATGGACTCATTGGAAACCAAGGTAAGACAAACAGTTTTGTTTGGACATTTGTATGACGGTATGTTTTTTGCTCATTATACTTTTTATTTAAAGGGTCAGTTTGTGAAAAAAGTAAAAAATATATTTTTTAATGAACAATAATTTACAGTTTACAGTTTGTTTTTAGTTTGGATTATATCCACAGAAATGGTGAGCTTTACTGCCAGTTTCTCCAAACTAAAGAAAATAACCACAGAGCTTGGAATTAATAAACTAATGAGAAACTAATGAGAAAAGGGTTTCTGATGGAAAAGTTGAAGCTACATCCGTCGCATCACATTGCATTTATGTCATTTTAAAATCTGATTACGATGTAGTGTGTTTTCCTGATGTGACACAAGCTTATTTAAAGCATTTTCACCCATTTAATCTTCTAGGTACTAAAGGTGAAATGGGGTTAATGGGAACACCTGGAATACCGGGATATCCTGGGCCTCCCGGTACACCTGGATCTCCTGGTCCGAGAGGTGAGGAATGCCAAATATAAAAACTCATGTTTTTTCTATTCCATGTCTCACAAATTAGGCTATTTGTGGTTTATTCATCAGTAGCAGTTAATTTAAATTCAGTGTTTTGTGTAGATATAGTGCCAAACCACAACAACAGTCACCTCAATAGAAACGTCTTTTTCCTTCCATTCCGCTCAGGTGATCCTGGTCTTACTGGACCAAGAGGTGATATTGGAGAGCCTGGACTAAAAGGTGACAGAGGAGAGCCGGGTGTTCAGGGACCTCCTGGGAACATGAGTGATGTTGACATGGAGCACATGAAGGGAGTGAAGGGAGACAAAGGAGACATAGGTATAAAACAACATATGCGTCTTTTTAGAATTTTTTACATTTATTTATTTACAAACAAACCCATTTTTGAATCTGTATATTTGCCTATAGTTTAAGGAATATTTTTTTACTTTTAGGTACCCCAGGGACCAGTGGAGAGAGGGGCATACCTGGATTGCCAGGAGATCCTGGAATGCCAGGGAAAGATGGAGAGCCTGGATTACCTGGAAAACCTGGTGAGTTATCTGACCAGAACTTCAATTTAAACTGTGCTATTGCATTATCTTTATATGTGCAAATTTTTAAGCAAGTGTAATTGTAATGTTATTGATATTTTTCAGGTGACAAAGGAGACTCTGGCGAACCTGGAGAGCCTGGCGGTATGGGACCACCTGGACCGAAGGGTGGCACAGGGGAGATGGGAGTACCAGGTAGAGGCACACGGATAACACACAATCTGTGAGAATGAATGTATGGGTACAAGCCTGTAATAAATGTGTTACAGTCATTACAATTTAAGTCCTATAAAAACACAAGTGCGAGCACCTGTATTAAGACTGTTACGACCCGGCTCATAGCCGCAACATAAAAGAAGATGAATACCGGATTGTGGGATGAGAAGAGGCTTTATCTTAAACTGGACAACCAGGTTGGCTAAAAAAATGGCTGGTGCCACTAAGGCAAACACAACAAAAGAGATGGACAAAATGGTGAACGGAGAACTAAACTATACTGGGAAAACTAAACTACTGACCCTGAACAGAAACACAAACCTGAACACAAATAACAGCCAGCAGAAAACAGATGACGGTTGGGCAGCAGGGAAAACACACGGATGAGACATGGTGGATACACAGACGGGCCAGGCAAACTACAAAGACAGAGGACGCGACTTAAATACACACAGGGAAACACAGGGAGATTGCACACAGGTGGGGAACACAGCTGGGAATAATCAACAAGACGAGACAGAGGTAAAACTGAACACACTCACATGAGACGCAGACCTTCACAATGAAACAGGAAACGAGAACAAATCCTTGAACATAACACAAAACAAAACACTGACAACATTAAATCGTAACATTTCCCCCCACCCAAAAATCAAACATTTAACCCCAAATGAACAATGTTTGATTCATGACCTAGAGAGCCATGAATGCTGTAGTCCTGGAGGACCAGCGCACAAGGCACTGGCCGCTATTCTGCAGGCAGACGAAATGCTGAAGCGGTCCTCCGGACCCTCCAGCGAAGACGGACGAAGGCTGGACAGGCCCCTCGGACCCTCCAGCAAAGACGAATGTTGGCTGGACAGGCCCCTCGGACCCCTCCAGCGGAGACGAATGAAGGCTGGACAGGCCCCTCGGACCCTCCAGCTGAAACAGAATGCTGAAGCGGTCCTCCGGACCCTCCAGCGAAGACGAATGATGGCTGGACAGGCCCCTTGGACCCTCCAGCGGAGACTGAAGGCTGAAGCGGTCCCTCGGACCCTCCAGCGAAGACGGAATGCTGAAGCGGTCCCTCGGACCCTCCAGCGAAGACGGAATGCTGAAGCGGTCCCTCGGACCCTCCAGCGAAGACGGAATGCTGAAGCGGTCCCTCGGACCCTCCAGCGAAGACAGACGAAGGCTGAACAGGCCCCTCGGACCCTCCAGCGGAGACGGAAGGCTGAAGCGGTCCCTCGGACCCTCCAGCGAAGATGAATGAAGGCTGGAGCGGTCCCTCGGACCCTCCAGCGAAGACGGACGAATGCTGGACAGGCCCCTCGGACCCTCCAGCGAAGACGAATGTTGGCTGGACAGGCCCCTTGGACCCCTCCAGCGGAAACGGAAGGCTGAAGCGGTCCCTCGGACCCTCCAGCGAAGACGGACGAATGCTGGACAGGCCCCTCGGACCCTCCAGCGAAGACGAATGTTGGCTGGACAGGCCCCTTGGACCCCTCCAGCGGAGACGAATGAAGGCTGAAGCGGTCCTTCGGACCCTCCAGCGGAGACTGAATGCTGGAGCGGTCCCTTGGACCCTCCAGCGGAGACAGACGGATCCCGGACGAGCCCCCAGTTCTGTTACGACCCGGCTAAGATACTAACACCAGACACCCGAGTGGAACATAGTGGATACACAGACGGACCAGCCCAAAACTACAAAGACAGAGGACGCGACTTAAATACACACAGGGAAACACAGGGAGATTGCACACAGGTGGGGAACACAGCTGGGAATAATCAACAAGACGAGACAGAGGTAAAACTGAACACACTCACATGAGACGCAGACCTTCACAATGAAACAGGAAACGAGAACAAATCCTTGAACATAACACAAAACAAAACACTGACAACATTAAATCGTAACAAGACCGTTTCAGGCAGGGGAAAACCTTGACTTACATTTCACTGTGATGAGCAACAGCTATGCACATTAAATTCATCGATTGTTAATGCACACATCGTCTGCTTTTGCAGGTGCATCTGGTCCAAAGGGTGTCAAAGGAGATTTAGGTACACCTGGACATCCTGGATTCAGAGGCACGGATGGAGAAAAGGGAGAAACAGGATTACCTGGTGAGCCAGGTATTGGCATCCCAGGATTTCCAGGACAAAAGGTATTCCACTATTTAAAAACTGTTGATTGTTACAACACTGATTCTATGGATACAGGCAGAAATTTGAGTCAGCATCAACCCCACAGTACAATACATATTAACAATTATTACATAAGTTGAGAAGACCTATGATGGGCTTTTGTAGCAAGTGTCATTCAATAAAAATCATTTCCAGTTTAACAAATACCGCTGTGATTTATAGTGAGGGCTTCTATTCCTATAATATTCCTATAATTTCAGTACTACAAAATGATTCCACCTTGATGGCCTGCTGCTGAATTTAAAGTTTGCTGACTTACAAAAATATGAACAGACTCTAATTTTTTTATGGTAGTTTCATTTTAACTGAGAGAAGCAGAATATCAACAGCTTCTTCTTTAGCCACTCCTTTGTTTCCTTGCTGGCATCTTCAGTGTTCTGGCTGAGGAAAGGAGGTTCTCGGCCAAGGTTTTTATGATACATGGCCCTGCCCACGGCATAATGTTTCTACCTCCATGCTTGACTGTGGGGATGGTGTTCTTTGGGTCATGCTCAGATTTGTCCTCCTCCAAACACAGTGGGGCAAGCTTACATCTAACCACAGCGCTTTCTCCCAAGCCCTCTCTGAATCACTAAGATGTTCAACGGCAAACTTGAGACAGGTCTTGTACATGTGCCTTCTTATGTGCAAGATTTTAACCCATTACGGCATGGTATACCAATGATGTTCTTGGGGACTGTGGTCCCAACTGCCTTAAGATCATTAACAAACTCTTCCCATAAAGTTTGGGCTGATCCACAGCCTTTCTCTTGATCATCGTCATCCCATAAGGCGAGATGTTGCATGGAGCTGCAGACCGATGGTGACCGTTGGTCATTTCATATTTTTTCCATTTCAGAATAGTTGTCACCTTCTATTGATCAGGTTTACAAATCTTGTCCTTGATATCCTTTGCCAGGGACAAGTCCAAAGCTCACCTCTCTGGTCTGGTGGAGAGGCTGGAAGGGGACAAACTGATTCTGTGAACAGTTGTGGTTTATACGCAGCTGAGAGCAGGAGTATCTGTAATTGATTGACTGATTGATTGTAATTTGTGTGACACATGGGTACAGCCAATCTGTGGGAGCGGGTGGTTTGTAATGTATCTGGTACTTCGCTCAATGACACGCAAATCAATTTAAAACTTTTATGTGTTTTTCAGGATTTTTGATTAATATTCTGTCTCTCTCCATAAAAGCTGCTATAAAAATGAAACACTGTTTATTTCTTTGGAAGTGAGCAAACTTAAAATTTAAGTAAATCAAATAATTAAATACAAACGGTATTTGTCAAAAGTGTGAAGATGAAATGATCAACACACTCTGTTTCTCGTGTCCAGTGCAGGTCTGATGTTATTAACAGGTCATGATTACAAGGCTGTTAACTGACACTCAGCAGAGGTGGAAAGGAAAACATGGCAGTAGCTGCCATTAAATTTTTCATAATTATTCAGAGTAGTTCCTTAATATTAATGAGCCCTTCCATTTCTTTAATTAGAATTCCGGTTACCTGCTTTATTTGTACAGGGTCAGACTGGTGAGCCAGGATTCCAAGGACCAGCTGGAGATAAGGGTCAGAAAGGCCAAGAGGGCATGCCTGGCAAGCCAGGACTGCCAGGACCCAAAGGAGACCAAGGAAGCTCTGGGTATCAAGGTCAGATTTCAGTCTGGGTTGTCAATTTAGTTTTGCTTACCTGGTCAAATCAAGGTACAGTAGTCATACATGTTGTGTTTTAAGGTGTATTGTGATCTGTGTGTTGTGCAGGTCAGCCAGGTAGACCAGGGGACAAGGGTACCCCTGGACTTCCTGGGTTTGTAGGAGAGCCTGGTCAAGATGGCCGGCCTGGTAAGTAAGAAGCTTGTTTATCAAGCAACTGTGTCCACATATTTACATTACACTAATTTATTCATGGTTTAAGGCAATCGTGTGGGACACATTTGAGGTAAAAAATCAAAAATCAAAAATCCCTGAGTTGTGATTTTTGGATCAGTTAGGTGAGTGTGCCACTTCTCAAAACTCTCAAAGCGTGGTAACCTTGCTTGACCTTTTTTCACATCAGTTATATTAAGAAACTGGCTAAATTCTGAGTTTAAAGATAAGCTTTTGTGGTTTTTCTGATGAGCACTGACAGCTAAATGATATACGTGTCCCAGGCAAATTAGTGTTGTTGGAAATCAGCGAGTGAAAATTGTGACTCTTCCAGTTTGACACACAGAAACCTGTAGTATGTATACTTGTTGTTTTCCAGGCGAAACTGGCCTGCAGGGGCCTTCTGGTCCAAAGGGAGATAAGGGAGATTCTGGACGTGATGGAATCCCAGGGTCCACAGGAGAGAGAGGACAGCCAGGTTAGTCTGTAAGAAGTTAAAAGAAGAGTGCCAACCATCCAGTGAGAGAGTTTTTTACTCCACTGTAGGAAAAGAGCCTTCAATCATTTTTTTTTCAACATCAAAAGCAAAAAACCCCCCAAATACTCAAAAAACAAACAAACAAAAAATCATAGACGCTGTAAAAACAGACGTATCCTTTGGACTACATATTTTGAAGTATCAGCATTAGCACTGTGGCCATGGCCATGTTGTTATTAGGCACCAAACTGACCTTATTTGGATGAAAGGTTGCTGAGACAACGTTAGCAAGACACAAAATTCATGCTAAAGGAATCTCACTAAAAAAAATCTGAGGCAGAAATTTGATGGATGGTCTGTGCCACACAACAAGTCATAAAATTAGATAGTCCAATAAAAATGCTCCAAAAGGCACCAACAGCACACACTCAGTGAAGAAGTCCAGTGATGATGTTATGGATCAGGCCTTGCAGACATAATCAACCCCAGCTGTCTGTCAGGTGACCATTCAGTCTATATATATATATATATATATATATATATATATATGTGTGTTTCCCTTTTAATTTGAAACTGCAAATTTTCCCATTCTATGTATATTTTAAATGTATATTATTGTATCAAAGAAAAAGAAAAAAGCTCTCGTCCTATAACGATTGAAGTAATTTTTTTAAGAGCACATGCTTTAACAAGCAAACACAATTAGAGGAAGCAGTGACCAGTGAACTATGATGAGATTATTTCTGTTTGGAAGTAAATTTTACCGAAACAAATGTTGTTTGCAGCAGTAACTTCAATGTATTAAAATATATCCTGTATCTACCCCTTTTCTGCAGGTATGGCTGGAATAGGTTTTCCTGGTCCGCCTGGCGAGCTTGGCAGCAAAGGTGGGGGCCTCTACAACACTGATGTTTATATTGATTCAATTCATAGGACAGCAAAGTTTCATATGTTTTTTTTCCTCACTGCAGGAGACAAAGGCAGTCCTGGCTTTCCTGGCAACCCAGGTATTCCAGGTGTCCCTGGTGTGAAAGGTGATAAGGGATTTCCCGGCCCACAGGGACCTCAAGGACAGCCAGGAGAACAGGGTCCCTCGGGTTTCTCTCTAGAAGGACCTAAAGGAGATAGGGGAGGAACAGGACAACCTGGAGAAGCAGGTACTGTGAGATAGACGAGATACGGGTCATTTTTTGCTTCATGGTGATGGTAAAAAGGACTACTTATACTTTATACTCAGTTTAAGCAGTCAAAGCACTTTCTGCTACAAATCTCATTCACCTAGTCGCACACACATTTTCTATACCTAAGCACTTTTATGTAATGCTCACACACTTCCACTCTGATGGATGCATCAGGGGCAACTCCGGGGAAGTCAGGGCATAAAAAGTGCATAAACATGGTTATTTATTCCAAATACTGTAGTTAATAGATTAAAAAAAAAAACTTTCTTTGTCTTTATCAAACAGGAATCCCAGGACAACCAGGACCTGCTGGTTTTCCGGGCAGAGATGGACAGAAGGGAGAGAAAGGAGATCAGGGTCTCCAGGGTTTCCAGGGAGAGTCGGGAATAAAGGGGGATTCTGGATTACCTGGACTGCCGGTATGCCATAAGGCTGTTTTCAATTTGAGCTTTCCTCTTGCTTTAAACATTAGATAATGCTCCTTCATAGGAGAGGGAGCCATTAAAATTACAATGGCAACAATATTTATGTTTTTGATTACAGGGAGCACCTGGGCTTCCAGGTCTTGATGGACCGAAGGGAGAGGTAGGATTACAGGGTGTAACTGGCTTCCCAGGTGAGTGTATTCAGAGTGATATATTTGTGTGTCATGTGCATCTGTTCAAGCAATTATGGAAAGAAATGTGCAAAAATACATGTATTTTTACACAAATAATTATGGTAAAACAAACATTTACCAACCCTAGGACAAAAGGGTGAAGCTGGAGACCTTGGATATAGAGGAGAAGCTGGAGACAGAGGATTCCCAGGCGAAAAAGGTAACACAAGAATGAAACAAACTTAGCTGTGGTAATATTGATGTTATTAAATGTTAATGTATTAAATGTCTTTGAATTAAATATTTATGTCCTATTTTAGGTAACGAAGGCCCTCCTGGTCCTCCCGGCCCTCAAATGTTCATAAAAGGAGACATTGGCTTCCCAGGAAATCAAGGTTTACCGGGACCTCAGGGGCCATCTGGGCTCCCAGGACAGAAAGGAGATAGAGGTGATGGTTATGAAGAAATATACCCCATTTAACCCTCTGTCACACAACAGCTTGCTCCTGCTCGCCTTTCACCCACACCCATTTTAATAACGCTACCATTTTTCATTCATTTTTCTCAGGTGTGACAGGTTTTCCAGGGCCAAAAGGCGAAGAAGGTTTCCCTGGATATAATGGTCAGAACGGGGTCAAAGGAGAGCCTGGCTTTCCAGGGCCACAAGGTGAGACAGTCCACGTGATTAATGCACGGTGTTGGTGCTCTTTGCTCTGCTGCCATTTTTTTTGTTCTACTGATTTCTCTATATCTTTAGGACCTAGAGGCCACCCTGGCCCCCCTGGACCTAATGGTGTGCCAGGCCCAGCTGGTCCACCCGGCCCCTCGTCCATGGATCACGGTTTCCTTGTAACACGTCACAGCCAATCGGTGGACATCCCATTGTGTCCCGATGGAACCTCTCTCATATATGATGGCTACTCCTTGCTCTACGTCCAGGGCAATGAGCGCTCTCATGGGCAAGACTTAGGTGAGACAATATGAATAGAAGGAAGGCCTCAATATAAAGCAGGGACATAACGGAAAAGAGGACAAATACTAAAATAAAGAACAAGCTTAGATTTGTGCGTTCATTCGATATTCTCTTGGCTTTGCGTTTTAGGTACGGCAGGCAGCTGTCTAAAAAAGTTCAGCCCCATGCCCTTCCTCTTCTGTAATATCAACAATGTGTGTAACTTTGCCTCCCGTAATGATTACTCCTACTGGCTCACCTCACCTGCGTCCATGCCCATGAACATGGCACCTATCACTGGTGAAAACATTAAACCCTTCATCAGTAGGTAAGTGACGATTTCTTTACACACTGCTGTTTCACATGTGTTTGATGCTTGTGTGTCAATCTGAGCTGTTCTCATATGAATTTGTGCACAGGTGCGCTGTATGTGAAGCTCCAGCCATGGTGATAGCAGTTCACAGTCAGACCATTATGATCCCACCGTGCCCTGGAGGCTGGGACTCTCTGTGGATCGGCTACTCCTTTGTTATGGTAAGACAGCTCTGGTCTCTCAAATATATTTGTCCACCATGGATGAATAAGTCATGGCTATATAATAATGACTCTTAAATTCAGTCACCATGAGCATTTTAGAAATGTAATTATGAGTAGTGCAAGGTTGTAATTGCTGCACTGTGACAAAGAGGGCTGATATCTGCACAAGTGTTGAATCAGTTAGCGGCTGTGAAGCAGATCACAGTCACCCAAGGGAAGCACTTCTGTTTTCTGTGCTGTCTATATTTGCTGACTACAGAGAATGAGATCAAGCTGCGTTCCCTGGGTGTTGGCTCAGTACACTCCATTATAAACTGCAGTATTATTCATTGCAGTCAGTACTCCTTCAATCAAAAGTGGATTGTTTTTCCATTTGTAGTAATTTATATTTGGCAGGGTGGAGCAGGTGGAGATGAGTGTCAGGGGGTGATTTGTGACAGAAGGATAGCAGAAAGAGCGAAAGGGAAGGTTTGCAGATGGTGGCACTGAAAAGGGGGGGGGTTGCTAGCTTAGGATGCTAAGATGTTAATTGGGAGTGATTAGAATGATTAGAAATGATGTTATCAGAGTTTGACAAAAAGGCGACTCTCATCCAAGAGGCTTCTTCAGTTCTAAAACCTCTCGTCAAGCTCCTAAGACTGCAGTACCATGACCTGGATGACTGAGAACCTACTCAGACATATATCAGGACGACAGTTCAGGGTGAGCAGCTTGGGGACAAAGAGAGGTAAGGCTGAGGCATGTGCAGAGGAGGAATAGGGCAGTTTTTGGACAAAGTATGTTAAAGATGGAGCTGCCAGACAGGAAAAGAGGAAACCACAGAGAAAATTCATGAATGTAGTGAATGAGGACATGCCGAGAGGAAAGAGTGAGATGGAGGCAGATTGTTCACTGTGCTGATCCCTAAATGGAGCGACCAAAAGAAGAAGAAATAATTTATATTTAGCAATATGCCTGTGTTCTGCACATACATGTAATACTAAACCCCTGAAAGTTAACAGAATTACTTAAGTGAGAAATAGTGTGAACCTAAAAGAGCTGAGGCGAAGGGGGGTTGCAAAGCAGCTTTCAAACCCAACAGCATCTGTGGAAAGATGCTTAAGTAGCGTGCTCTATATGAGGTATGACAAACACATCTTATCAGCTGATGTGGGATGGCAATGAGATCAGCTGATACAAGACTTTGCTTGTTTTTGTAAATAACAAAAGCCAGCAAAACTCTGTTAGTTATTGCCTTATAGATGTAAAAGACCAGTCATTAATTTGCACTGCATGTTGTCGTGTTTGTGTAGCACACCAGTGCTGGTGCTGAGGGTTCGGGCCAGGCTTTGGCTTCTCCCGGTTCCTGTCTGGAGGAATTCCGCAGTGCTCCATTCATCGAGTGTCACGGTCGAGGAACCTGCAACTATTACGCCAACTCCTACAGCTTCTGGCTCGCTACCATTGAAGACAATGAAATGTTTACGTAAGGCAGAACTCTGACACGCAGGCACTGAATTTCTTGACTTTTAAAAAATTTTTTAATTACTCAACAACTTTGAAAAATGCTGTTTTTTGCTGACCTTTAAATTCATGACCTTGCTCCAGTTTATTGTAAAACGTGCAACAGTATTTTTGGATCTGCTTATCACTGCAACAGACTTCTGACAACACTCAAGCAAAGGTTCTAGTGATTTTGTGTGTTGGTAGTGGGCAGTGAGACAAGCTTATCAGCCTGATATTGTTAAGTTATCATCACATTTCCTTCAAGTTTACATCATAAGCGTATAATATTTTTTCACTCTCCCTCCTTCCAGGAAACCCGTCCCAGCAACGCTAAAAGCCGGCAGCCTCCGAACACACATAAGCCGCTGTCAGGTTTGCATGAAGAGGACATAAGCAGCAATACCAAAGGCCTCCGTTTTACCATGAAGAGCAATAAGGCGTGCGTTGACGTCATCGACTTGGCTTTATTTCCCGTTTTCTAAAGGATGGTGCTATTGCCCTGCCTGGCATGTAGGATAGGATCACGGCCAGAGACTGAAACCAAACCACAGAGACCAAGCGGCCGTTTGCTCCATGCAGAAACACACAATCACAACATGTTAAGTGTGGCACCCAGTTTACCACTGCACTGACATGCCCCCTGAACTGGTAAACTGGTGTTAATTTTGAAAGGGCTGTGTGTGTCAGTCAGGTGCTATTGAATCTTGTGTGCCTTTTTCTTTTCGTTGTTTTTATTTCCATTCCCTACCAGTGTTTCAAAGATATAGCAACACAATATGATATACGTTCACACCTTAGTTAAACCCTACTAATGTAAAAGCTAGGACTTACCACTGGTTACAGATGCTTGCCATTTATACCGCCATAAAATTGCAGACACAGACGTATGCTAATCACTCTGTTGTAAATACGACGCATTCCTTCTTAACATAGTTCAACATACTCGCCTCAGGTTATTGATGAGTTACTTTGTGTGTTATTAAGCCCATTTTTATTTATAAGATTTCTGAGAATATGTTCGACGTGAGTTTATCTGAGATGCCATATATCCGAAAAGAATGTGTTAATGCGTGAAAACCATCGCCTTATTAACATACAAAACAGCACTGAAATAGCATTACCAGGCATGTGACTGTGTGTGTGTGTGTGTGTGTTTGTGTGAGAGAAAACAAGATTTGAGTGGCTTGGAAATGGCATGCGTGTTGCAATGTCTACATATATTGTTGCACAACCCTGTTGTTAACATGACAAATGCACACAAAGAAATAGCCAAGAAAAATTCATCCTTCTTGTGTTTTTTCTCTGTACAAATGTTGTTTATAACAGTTTATAACAGTTGTGTTTCCAAGAATTTAACCCCTTAAGTGAAACATATCCTCATCATCTGTGATCCTAAGGAGATGCACGTGTATAGATACATAAAATGTATTTGCAGTTTTGGATGTGTACTTGACTGTTTCCCTTTGTGAACTTCTTTTTTGTCATTCCTGTTTATTTAGTGCAAAGTGTAATCCTCTCTAAAGGTCATGATGTTGGTTCTCTCCGAGTACTCTGGCTTCCTCTCACACTCCAAAGACATGCACGGGGTTCGGTTAATTGGTGATTCTAAAGTGGCCGTAGGTGTGAATGTGAGTGCAAACGGTTATCTGTTTCTCTGTGACAGACTGGCAACCTGTCCAGGGTGCACCCCGCCTCTCTGGGACAGACTCCAGCCCAGCTGTGACCCTGAATTGGACAAACTGAAGAACCACGGATGGATCGATGGGTCATGATTTGATGGTTACGCAGTCATGTCGAGGACATATAGTGCCAACGCAGGTTAAAATCCTTTAAAAGGTCTTAGCATAGAGTTGTGTAGATTCGCTTCTTTATGTACAGCATCTGGAGAAAATTTCATGCGTATGTTAATCTAGGAAAGCCTGTTGGACCTCAAATGATCTCCGGAGCGCCGAAATAGCTTCAACAGCTCTGAAAGGGACATTTCTGTGTCCCTTTCAGAGTTTTTGAAATATGCAAAGTTAAGGCAATGACTGTACACTGACTGCAACCTGTTTTTGTTTGAGTATATGCCCTAGCTGGGATAAAGTGCTCAAAGACGTTTGTAGAGTATTAGATTTATTTTCCAGCGTTAAGCAAGCCTTTCCTAACAGTGATTACCAGAACAGAAAATACTTTTTAATATTTCACATCCAAAACTGTGTAATTCCTGAAATAAAATGATTTGTAGAAATTTTCTTTAATTATTATTTTGTGTTTCCTGTTTCCAAGCCAACATTTTTAACGCAGTACTCCAGAAACGCCACTAGAGGGCAGCATCAGCATACACTGTGAGCAAGTTGCTGCTTTCTTATACCAAAGCTCCCAGTATGTGTGACTCAAAAGCTCATTTTGTTTTTACTAGTCACTAGGCAACAGCAGGCAGCAAAACCTTACTCCAGATATATTATGACCAATAAATTAAATACAACGTTTGCAGCAACCCTTCTACAGTGTGGTGCAGCCACTACCTCAGCACTTCTGCAGGGACTGTGGCCAACAAACCCATTCACCCCACGAAAACACAAACGGATCAATACGTTCTGCAGAGAACCAGATAACCCCTCCTTTCAACTCACGTCTCGTCTTTCATTTATTACCGGAATCCTATCCCTTGTTTCCTTTCTTGTCACCAGACAGACAAACACAGCCCTTGACCCCTGGCTGTCTTCATAAACATGTCAAACGGGGCCTTGACCTCTGACCGATGAGAGCAAGGTCATTCAGGTGGAAGTCAGGCTGGATGGTCACAACACACCAAAAGGTCTAATGGTCAAATAGCACACACAACATGTAGCAACGGGCCGAGGACCATGATTATTTGTTACAAAGATAAGCACATGTGTGCACTTTAGCCAAGGACCTCACTGAGGAGAAGTCACTGGGCTTTTAATATAACCCACTAAGAACATTTGCCACTGGTTTTTAAAGTAAGACTAACGCTTTATTTTACACATTCACAAGAAAGAACAGAAGAATTTTGTTTTGGAATTGAGAAAAAACTGTTGTTTATTAACCTTTAATTAATGCAGTATGCAAATTAAATAGTGAAAATTGGTTCTTCTGCATTTAAGTTAACATATCATTATCGCCTGAATTGAGCTATCATTTTTGTTAAAGTTATTTCTTAATTTTGGAGACTGAATCAACTGGTTGTTGGCGATATTTATTTATTCATTTATTATTCATTAATGACTGAATGTAACATACAAATACAAAGATACACATAAACACACACAAACAAAGTCAATGTCATGTGGCTGGGGAAGGTAATCAGCTTTGCTAAGGGGCTTTAAAGTTCAAAATTAACGCCATTAGGATTCTTAATACTGCTTGTTGTTTGCTAACACTGCTTGAGACTCAACTTAAGAGTTACAATCTCCTGCAGAGAGCTGGGCTTTGAGCCAGCTTAAACTCCACCATGTGCATGATGTTTTTTTGGATGGAGACAGTGTCCTGCTAATATATGGTGCCAATGAACAAGGTGCATTTTAAATACTGGTTTTTGTTAGCACCGAAATGTTAGTTTGTGAGGAATGAATGTTTTCTTGTACTTAAATGTGCAGTGTTTGGGAACCTGTCCGGATTCTTGTATCACCGTGACCTTTCTCCCGAGTGGATCAGTGGCAGAGTTCAGCAACTTTACCGAAGCTTAGCCAAATACAGATTAGCCTCAAAAGCCATGCAGGTGTCTCACACATACCACTCATGCAGCTGCAACACACCGTAAACCAAGAATGAGACTGACTAAAAAAAACAAACATCTTATTAACACTGCTTGCCTTTTCTGCAAAAAACTAGAATGCATTTCCGTTTTCAGTTTGGGAATAAAAAGTCCCAGAAAATGATTTTAAATATAGGTCTCTATAAGGCTGCAGGCTACAGTTTGATAAGTTGGGATGATTGCACCGCCCCCCTGCTGAAAACAGTAAAAAAAAGCTCAGTAAAATTCATAATAATGTTGATGTAATGTTTCTTTTTCTTTTTTTTACTTACAATATATTTAACAGTAAATTAAGGACTATTTATCATGTTTCTCATGACCCTCGCTCTTTGGTCGCTGCAATCACTGACGCTTTTCAGTCAAAAGAGAGCTCTAGACCAGGACAAGTGCCAGTGATTGCTCTGGTTTTTTTTTTTTTTTTTAAGTGTTCTAATCATTTATTTTTTACTATTGGCTGCTGATGCTATTAATGGCTCCACACTGGCTGGACTCTTACACATCACACAAAAGGATCAGGACTTCACATTTGAACAGCTTGATTGTGTTTTTGTTAAAAGCTCCGCCACAAAGTTGTTTTCATTGCTCTGCCTGATTAGACCTCCCGTCAGGTGGAAGTTGAGTGGAGCTATGCTGGGAACTGTTTGACAACCACCTTATTAATTAGAATGACACTGTAAAAGTGGTGCAACAAAAAGTCAACACCCAGCCCTGAGGGTGTGATCTGACTGTTTATTTCATTATTTAATTTACTTTCATGTTTTGGCATAAAGCACCTTGGACAAGAACTAGAACTGGCCATAGCACGGCTCTCAGGTTATTAACAGCTTCTTATCAAGCACTTCACTGCCTTGAACGTCTGTCGCTGTCACTGTCCTCCTCCACTGCAGCCATCCTTTTGTTCTGCTGTGAAGGACATTAAGGTATCTCTTGAGTGAGGGCTAAAATATATATATACTCTTTTAAATGGCTGTACTTTGGAAAGCCTTGCAATTTTGAGTGTCAGACTGTGTGGAGAGAAGAATAACAGCAAAAAAGCGTCACTGCTCTTTTATGCGGTCGTTTATCTGACCCTGCTCCTCACTGAGATGAATAGGGAGTGAAATGAGGACACTTTTAAAACAAGTGGAGGATGGACATCAGGAAATTCAAAAAACAGAGATTCAGAATTTGATTTAATGTGCATATAAACCACTAAACCATGCATGCTGTGTACTTTATGCTCACCAGCCACTTTAATTAGGTTCACTGGTTCAATTGCTTGTCAGTGCAAATATTTAACCATCCAATCACATGCCAGCAACTCAGTGCAATTTATTCATGTAGACACCTGCTGAATTTCAAACTGGGCATCAGAATGGGGAAGAAAGATGATTTTAGTGAGTTTGAACATGGTTGTTGGTGGCAGATGGGCTTGTCTATTTCAGAAATTGCTGATCTGTTGCAATTTTCCCACAAAACCATCTCTATGGTTTATGGAGAAAGAAAATATCTACTGTGCGGCAGTTCTCTGAGAGCCAGGGGCCAGAGGGGAATGGGCAGACTGGTTTAAGCTGATAGGAAGGTAACAGTAACTAAATAGCCACATGTTAAAAACAAAGTGGGCTGAAGAGCATTTCTGAACATGCAACACATTAAACCATGAAACATCAGGAGAAGACCCCACCAGGTACCACTAGTGTCAGCTAAGAACAGGAAACTGAAGCCACAGTTCACACAGGAACAACAAGCTTGCACAACAGAAGACTGGATGAGTTTTCATTTCTGTAACAACTTTTGGATGATAGGCCTTGTATCAGGAGTTCAGCTTGGTGGTGGTATAATGGCGTGGGTGCTATTTTCTCTGCACATTTTGCGATCCTTAGTCCCAGCTGAGCATTGTTCAACTGCTGTTGACAATCGAAGTAATTTGGTTTATTTATGAGACACAACTAAAGGAAAGCAAAGGCATTATCTTTTTATTTGTGGCCAAAGCTTAAACCCAACAAGAATCCTTTGATGTGCAGTTTATCATATTGCTTTATCACTTTTTCAATTTACAGTCTGCATCTTTTTGCAGCTCCAGTCATCTAGCAGTGGCTTTGTAATGCTGGGCAACTCCCTCATTCCCATAGACAGCTGGTTTATGGGGAAGAGGATCAGGTGTTAAGAGGCCTGATCCTCCTTAACAGTGCGCGGTGCAATCTTTGCAGCTAGATGTTATGTGCCATGGGGAAAGTAATAATTTTGCCTCACACTCAGCTGTAGGGAATCTGGGGTTTAATATACTATTAGGATCCTATGGAGGCTATAATCAGATTATTGTTATGCCTCTCTCTCTCTCTCTCTCTCTCTCTCTCTCTCTCTCTCTCTATCTATCTATCTATCTATCTATCTATTTTGCTAACATAAGTTGTTATTAATTTTTGTTGTTTATATTTTCTTGTACCGAATTCACAGAGATCAGCAAACACGTCGACCACAACACACAGACACGTTCATCTCAGCACGATTATTGGAGATGTAACTCCATCTGTAGAGCCTGGCACTCATGTGAGGTCTGATCACGATCTCAGCATGATCGGAAATCTGATGTTCTCACATGGAGCCAAACATGGTGCTTCCTCTTCCTCTTCCTCCACAGACATTTTAAGTCAATGCACAGTGTCCACTCAGAAATATGGAAATAGCGTGGCAGTGTATGAATGAGAGGAGAACAGTACGCCTCCACAGTCAAGCGGAGGAGTAAAAAAGAAGAGTGAACGTCACAGTAACAGAGAGTGCGTGGGCACAAGAGGAAGAGTGGGAGTGAAATTGTGGGAGGCATTCCAGTACTCTCTCAATCTGTCTTTTATCTTTATTCATCTCAGTTAAATAACTCTTACACATTTCAAATAACTCTTCACTCTTCCCTCACTGCCATACTCTTCGTTTATTGCAGATCTATCAATTAATTAGTACTTTGAAATAACCCCCTTTCTATGTATTTTTGGCTGCACACTTATTTCCCATGGGGTTGCCACAGCGGATGGATCTACATGTTTTGGCACAATTTTACATTCCTGACATAACCTTCTCATTTATCCAGGCTCAGGACTGATAAAAGGGCTACAACAGCTTACGACCCCATGAGGCTGGGTTTGTGCCTCCTGATTTCAAATCAAGGATATTTGGATATTTTGCGTATGGTTAACTATTATGGAGCCACATTACACTCGCTTTCCACAAAGCAGTATTTTCTTTTATTCATTTACTTGTTTCACCACAACTTGTCAAAGAGAACAAAACAAAAACAAAAAAAAGGACAAAGGATTGTTGGGTGTGTTGCATTACAAATGAACATTCTCCTGTAAATACACTTTTTATATAACAGAGTAGTAAGTGAACATGTTGTCAGTTGCATAAATTCTTTGATTTTCTCCAGAATGGATCAACAGAATCAAACATCAAAGATGCCCTTTCGTGCTTGCTACAATCAGCTGACTTCATTTTTTATGGGTAATGAAAGTCGTGGTAATTTGGGGCTTTGAATGATTTCTTTGAAATGTTCTTTTTCCAGGCTGGAATGATTTTACACCATCTTTATTCTGAACTTTCTCTAAGCCAAAATATACATACAGGTTCAAATATGTGCATACATTCACTGAACCTTTTAATAATTGGTGCTGAGAGTTCTACAATGTCTTTTAGCTTGACAAGACCAAAGCTTCTTGTTAGTGCTCGTTGTTAACGACAACTTTTAGTTTCTTTTTTTCCAGTATAAAAAGGATTTGTTTGACAGTGGATTGACCAATACTCAGAATAATGGGAAAGTCCACAGAACTCAGTGAAGATCTAAGAAGGTCTCTTAGAGCCATTTCTAAACAACTCCAGATTCTAAGATCATCAGTTCAAACAGCTGTGTGTAAACAAGTTATTCAGATGTGTCAACAATTTTCTGGAGGAAGAAGATCCAAACCTTGGATGAAAGGGAAATGTTCGAGAACAACCCAGCAACCACCAAGGCCAAAGCCTGCCATCAACTGGAAACTGCTGGAACACCAGTGTCACTGTCCAGTGAGTGAGTGTCATGTCAACACAGACTAAGAGTACTAACCAAGAAAGAAACCGGACACCTACAAGCGCAACTGAAATTTGCAGGTACTTACATTAGCAGCCAAATGCTTTCTCAAGAAAAATTCTAAGGTCAGACGAGACAAAGACTGAGCTTTTGGTCGCATGACATGAAGTATGTTTGGAGAAGTAAGAAATAGAACCTAAGAACATTATATGACCTATTAAGCATGGTGGTGGTAGCATCATGCTTTAAGACTTATTTTGTACAAATATTAGTAGGGATATATTTATATATTACAGCCTGCATTTTTACTTTTGACCCTGAATTAGTGAAAATGCAAAACCTGTGTTTGCTGTACAAACACTTCACTGTGAAAAACAAGCAGTTCACTGAAATCATTAAAACCCACAAATTACCATGACATTCATACCCACGATGAGTCTATGCAAACTTCTGACCATGACTGTGCGTCACAATGCCTCTGAGACCATGTTGTGGCATAATGCAAAAGAAAAGCAGCCAGCAAGCATTCTAACCAGAGGTGGTAAATGTCCAAAGAAAAACCAAGGGAGTTAAAAAAACTAACTATGTTTACTCTTGCCTACACTGCAGATTGGGGACTTTGCATCCACATCTAAACCGGAAAATGAGTGGTCTGGGGTTAAAGAGGAATTCTGGAGGTGTGGGAAACACTAAGGTTGTTTGCAGTGTGGCATGGCGAAAATAATCACTTCAGCTCAATTTACCAGAAATAAGCAGATGAACTATCATGGCTGACCGCCCAACACTAAAGTCTGTGAAGCTGGTTTAATTCAGCGATGTCTGCTACCCTTGATATAAACTAACACTGAACATGAACACCAAAGCTGCTGTGCACCAGTCTAACATAGTGCATTAATGTAAACTTTACCACAGTACTGGAAACTGACATGTGTAACTTACACTAAACTATGCAATAACAAAAAGCTGGCGCGCTTTTGTTTTGCAGGATATTTCACAATAAAAAAAAGCTTTAGTAACTTCTCATGTATAAATCTGATATCTGTTCAAAATACTCTAAAAGATTACAAGTAAGATTTAAATTTCCAGTTTATCAAATGTCACTGCCCAGCTTTCAAAATAACCCTCGTCTTCCTCTGCTGTCCTGTAATTTTTACATGTTTCTCCATCTCTGAGTGAACTTATCTCACAGTCTGGGAAATGCAGCAGCTGTACATTTATAGCAAACACACTGTGTGGAAAACTGCACAAAGAAACTGCCTGTCTTTGCGGATATTTGCTGTGCTGTTTGAAATGTTGAACTTGCACCTCCTTAAAAACCTTAAAAAAAATGTTATTCTCTTTATGCTTGGTCCTCTTCTGTAACACTAGCTTGATCCTGAAGTACAGGGACCACAACTTATGGACATCTGCACTAAAAACACCAATCTGGACGATCCTTTTGTCTTTTGCTGATTTTATCTCTTCTTTTGTGATAAACAGTGGTGATGAAGAAGCTAATAAGTATGTCTTTCATGTGTTATTGTTCCCCTCGTTTAGGGTAAAATCAGTTTGATGTTTAAAGGCAATCAATTACACAATATAACTGACCTCAAATCTATAACACCTCAAAAAAGGTGTAAAATGGTTATTGTTGGTTTCCAGGGTGTAAAAAGGCAGCATCCAGTGCTCCTTATTTCAAAGATCTTGGCTTCAAAGGATTGTGCTAAAGCTGCAAATCAGAGCTTTAAATGAGCTTCCGAATAAATCAGCGGGTGATATCACACCTCTCAATGTCCATCTTTATATGCGGCCTATGCTTGGCAGGAAAGTGAGCATAAAATGGTGAAAGCTATTGTCACATGTATGTTAGAATTTGCTTGGAAGAAATGCAACATTCAGGAAAACTATTGTGTAAAATGACTGGCAGTCAACACGCGACGGTCTGTTTGGCCCTTCTGGACCATCAGCATGATCAGATGGTTGGCATTCATGGACTGCCCATGTCCAGCACAGGGAACAGAGGATGGGACATAGTGTAGGTGGGTGTCAGACAAAAAGGGGGACTAGAGAAATCTCCACAGGAATGAAGGCATGTAGGAAGACATGGCCAAACCAGCCACTTTCAGAGACTGCATGCCATCCAATTTCAACCTGGATCTGGATTAGACTCCATTCCTATGCATGTGCTCTGAAATATGCAGAGGAATGCATCTATATGATTACATCCTTACGGATGCCTCGTAAACAGGGACAAGAGCATAGGAGTTTTGATGCATGCATCCTTCTTCTTTGGTTACACAGACAGGAGGAAAAAAGGTACACTCTGTACAGTCCAGTCTTCACACCAGTGAGGAATAGTGATTAGGTACTATTCTTTCGTGGGTGAAGTGTGAACATTAGCAGCCAAGGCTGTGAAGACTCAGTTAAAATTACATTTTTATTAAAACACAAGTTTTCCTTCTTTTAATATATATACAAAATTAACAAGGACATGGAAATAAATAAAAACACATAGTACTCTGACATTCTCATTCTCATCTATGTCTGACCTTTGTTTCATTCACAGTAAAACAAAAAGATGGCAGCACTATCGTCAGCATTTGTAACCTCTTCACGTCACGATGTTAAAATGATCGGCTAATGATAATTCAACTGCAAGCTAAGGAAAAATTATATCATATTAAACATGGCACTGGCATCTGTCTTAATGTCGTTTTCAGCGTAAAAGGTTGGGGTACAGGTCTTGGCTTACTGCACAATGTGCACAGTCTGTTTAAAAGACCACGCCGTCCCTTACATTTCAATTTATCCGTAGGCAAAAAAATGTACAGCCGCGCATTGTACTTACTAATAACCTTTTACAATGTTTCATGCTAAATTACCTCGGTTAATACTATCAGCAGGATCTCTTATTGACTTGGCTGCTTCATTTACACGATGAGTGAAGTCTTCATCGACCTCAAGGACCATTAAAAAATGTGTTTCTACTAATAGAAGTGCAGCTACAGCAGAGAAAATGGCTGAGTGTGTGACACTAACACTTGCACTAATCTTAGGAAATACTTAAAGACAAAGTTTAAACATAAAGATGTGTTCTTTACTTTCACTTTAATAATCTGTACGTTGGACTAAAAGCTGCACTGACATATTAGCAGAGCTACACGAAATCGCCAGTGTCCTGTGCTATATTGTGTTGTGCCCCGTGTTATCCGATGGCATTGCCTACAATATTGTTTGCTCTTTCGGATTGCTGATTTTCTCAGCAGCTGCTGAATTATTGAACAAAGCTATCATTACACCAGCAGACCAAGTATTTACAATACTATTAGGGCCTGATGTGCCGTAAATGGACCTTTCCATTAGCTGCTGTGAAGGCCAGAGTAACACCTGCATCAACAAAAACACACGCGTGTGCGCTTGCAGACACGAATGCTGTCACACCGTTATTGTGGGGCGACCCTCATGGGAGTTAGTTATTTTTCAACAGCAGTCTGAGTACGTCAGAAAATGTGCTTACACTGTGGCGACACATGCTGGCTCAACAGTATTACGCAGCGTGGCTGTCCTTCAACATCTCAGGAGACTTCATGTTAAACACACAATCGCATACAGAAGCCCTGCGGTGACAGCGAGTGTGAAAGATATAAGCCTTTGCCTTTCTGGATTACCTTCGGTTCGTGCTTGCATATGTGCTTTGGGCATTTCATATTTGTGTTCTGCGAGTCTTTTCCATCATTTTTCCATCATTATAGGCCATGAGGGGAAAGCTATAAAGAGACCAGTAACTGCAGCCCCCCTCCAGAGAGATAAAGGATGCCTTTTCACTGTGGAAACTTCCATGTTTACAGACTCCACCACCGATTCCCGTGTGTCTCAATCAGCTGACAAGCTGTTACATAAAGCAATAACATGGTTTGCCAATACTTGATTCACTAACTGACCCAGTTACCCTTATCGCTCTATACATGTATACATAGACACACGCGTGACTGTTTCCACACCTGCAGGTACGAGCTTTTTTTCATTGCCACGTGCCTTCCTTGCAAGTCCAGTTTGAAATTCACTTTAAAGCTACTTTAAAACTGACATTGGCTAAGCCCTACGCCCTATTGTTTCACAACCGTGCCAGTTTTCCTTTAAAACATGTGGCACACTTTAAAATTTCTGATTACTTTGGTGTCAGTATTTCGCTATTTAGCTTCTTGCATTGGCTGAAAGTGCCCTTTACTATTTAATTGTTTCATCACTGCAGCTTTAAGTGCAATGTTGTGACCCCGGACTTAGCTAACTGTCTGAGGATGCTAGGTTTCTACAGTCAAAAGTTAACATTCTCCATCTAATGCAGACGAGTCAAAGGGCTCCCATTAATGCAAATATCTAATCTGCTAAATACACTCAACAGCATGAAGACAAGATAAGCTGCTGAAACCGAGTTCAAACCAAGGATCAGAACGCTGAAGAAAGGTGATTTAATAAAGTGAATGTGAATGTAAATTGTAAATTCAGTCATTAGGCTTACATCATAGCGATCGATATTCTTTGGCAAACCTATCTTCAGTTTGTTTTAATGGCAATCAAAGGACCCAATTATTTTATAAAGCAACCTTCTGCATTGTTTTGCTTGCATTAGGGGCCCGACTGACTATAACTTGGCAAATGATCTCAAACGATGCTGACAGACTCATGCTGTGTCTAGTCTGTGTTCATCAAAGGTTGACAGAGTGTAACTGAATAAAGGCAATGGTGCTGATTAAAAAACTGTGAAAGATGGCGGCAAACTCTTCTCCGAGTACCGTCACGCACGAAAGCTCAGATCATCGGCCTCTTAATTTCTCGCATATCAAAGCTCCCTTCACACACTATCAGTGTCAGGACTCATCTGGCGAGGATGCAACCGACGAGACTATTACTTCTCAGATTCTAAAGACTTTGTATATCCAATGACTTCCCTTCATAGCTTGCGTGTAATTTATTATGTACATAAGGGCATCTATTCATTGACCAAATGCAGATCTCACTTTTATAATTTTCTACCATCACACAGATTCACTGTTCAACTGTGCTTTCAGTTCCATCGCCCACATACATGTAAATATGTACATACACCCACGAACTCATGTGCAGAAAAACAATGCGTTAACTGAGCAGTCATTAATGTTATTATTTTGTCAGAACCCAATTAAGCAGATAATTTAATGAGTGAATTGTTGGTATATAATTATATATAACTGAGGATTACTGATACAGCCTTGCTCAATCCGAAAGGCTACAGACATTTTCAGTGTTGTGCTCTCTACAAAAAGAAAACATCAATGATGTGACACTCGGGCTCCCTGCCCCCTCAAGTCAAAGCCACAGATGGGGTTTTGTTTACAGCCTGTTCCTCTCTTCATTCTGTTACAAAATCATTATATCTGAAATCTAGAATTGCGCTGAAGGCACAATTAGATCCTGTCTCATCTTAATTAGTTATGGTCATATAAATGAAGCTATTATTGAGTAAATGATCCAGTGTCCAGTGGTAAATGGGTCTAGCTTATAGAATAGTATAACCCATATCCATTTACCACACTGCAGGATGTCATACCTATTGCTGAGATCATCTCCATAATTTTTATTCACTGACTTAAATAGTGTGTTTTTAAAATGATATTATATTTTATAAATCTGACTAAATTCAGCAAAAAGAATAAAACCAGGAATGTGTTGATTAAAAAGAAAACCTGTCCACCTACCTTGGCTTTTCTATGGTTACAGCTGAGGATGTAAATCTTCAAAAACTGGTTAGAAAAAGTTCATCTTTTTAAGGCGAGGACAGCTGTGCACTGTAGTTTTTGGCAAACCTTTTGTTTGTTAGTGAAAGTTTTGATGGAGTATGCCGTATTTATGATTTTCACAAATAACATTACCATCTGGTGCAATGATGTGGCTCACTGATGCATTTTTTGGAAAGCAGTGTCAGCTAGTCAAGTCACTTCACTTTGGATCTGCCTGAAATATCTCAGCAGTTGGTTGGATTGCAGTTAATCCCACTGACTTTGGAGATCCTGTGACCTTTCAGCTTCATCATTAGGCCTCGGTTTGTTTTTTAAACCTTTAAAAGTGGTGTTCTGTGTCAAAGTGCTGCCTCACACATGCGAAACCATAACTTTTGCTCTTGTTAAGCAGATGCTATTAATCCAAAAGTTATCAGTTCAAAATCTATCCCAGAGAATTCCTTCACAATAACACGTCCAGCATCTTAAAGATTACTGACTACCTGACAGACAGACTGCAGTACGTGACACTGGGCAGCGCTCTGTTTGGTTTGCTGTGCTCTCTCCATTTCTGTTCACGTCCTACGCCTCAGACTTTTTGCACACCTTCGGGTCATACCACTGACAGAAATACTGGTTGGATGTCTTAGTGACAGGTAGGAACAGGAGAAGCAGTGGATGATTTTTACCTGCCTCTGCATATGTATAAGACCAGAGGGATAGTGATCAACTTCAGAAAGAAGAGGATGGCTGCTGATGTTGATGTAGTGAAGGAGTTCAAGTACCTGGGTGGCCACATCAACATCAGACTGAATTGGAAAACCAACATCAAAGCTGCGGTACAAAAAGGCTCTACTTCCCAGGGAAGCTGAGGTCCTTCAGTTTGTGCTGCAAAATGATGCAGATTTCCATTTGCAGGTGTATTTTACTGTGGTCTGGTTGGGGAGCAGCATCTGAGCTTGTGCCACCAATTGACTGGAAAAACTGGGAAGCATTAGGAAGGCTGGCTCTGTCAATGGTGGCAAACAGGACACTTTTGAAGGCCACTGAACAAACTGCTATCCATCATGAATAGTCCTGACCACCCTCTCCACCACTCACTGGACAAGCAGTGAAGCATCTTCTCTATCAAACTGATTCAGCTCTGCTGGCACAAGGAGAGAAACATATTCATGTCACAAATAAAAGCCTCTATAATAAAATATGTCTGTCTGGCAGAGAGACATTTTATTCTTACAATTACCTTAACTGCTGCAACAAATTAGGACCCCAAATACAGGCTATCATATCAGTGTTTAAAGTTGGTTTAAATCATTCACTGTTTGGGTGTTTGTGGATGGACTCATTCAGATTTACTGCTTAAATTTTTCTCACAGATTTCAAGGATTCAAAACTTCTCAGACTTCACTGGTGATCTTTACATTTTACTACAGTTAATGATCACTTGATATGTATGGATGCTTTTCATCAACCAGCATCAGTTTTACAGATTGAAGACCGTCAAAGTTGTCCGTCCCACAGAGAGCGTCCAACGCCCGAGGACAATATTTCCTGTGTTCTCTGGTAAGTCGGTCCACCTCCTCATGTCCTCCACCCCCATGGTTCCACAATCACTCCATTACTCCTTTAGTTGCTACCCACACAGACAGCCTCTGACTGACGATGAGGCAGGCAGACAGAATGTTTTACCCTACTACACACATGTGGTCCTCTGTGATCTCCACCCACCACATGCTGAGATAAATATGCCTTTGAATCTTCCAGACTGTTTAAAGATAACGTGTAAGAAAAACATCTTATTTCTCTGTATGGACGGTGAGTTCAACCAAAGCTGTCTGGTTCACTGTATGGAAAAGGAAGATGGATGCCGATAATTCTGAAATGTTAAATATTTAAGAGCTGCAGGCCTCTGAGCAATAGAGGTGAGGGAAGAGAGGAAATGGGGGTGGAGAAGTGAGAAAGATGAAGAAGGAGTGGGTATTAAACGCCATCCGTCTAATTTCAGTGTGAACCTCATAACGTATTCATGTGATGGTGTGGTCAATATATATTTTGTGCATGCGTGCGTGCACGTGGAGTCCAGCCAGTCATCTTACATATCACCTTCATATTAATAATTCTAATGCGACATAAAAGCAAATATTCTCACTTTTTAAATTATTTGCTTGAATGCTCTCTCTGGAGTGTTGGATGAATATATTTGCATATGTATGTCTGGTATATGTTATGAGGGAATGAGTGATTCTTTCATTAGCAAAGCTTTCACACATACACCGACTTGTTTGCATGTGTGTAAATGTGGTCGAGTGTCTGTGTGTGTGTGTGAGCGTCTGCATTTTCCAGCACATCTGTTTCTCTTCATATAGATTTTCATTGCAAATTCTATCAACATCCAATTTATTAGATAGCATGTTGCTGCTGTGTATGTGAGGGACACTGAACAAATTATTCATAATACTGTAACAGCATAACAAAGCAATAATGATTAATTTAAGTTAAAAAAAAAAAACAGACTGGCTTGTTAGGTAGTAAGCCTGCCTGTTGCCCTCATGCATATAATGCTGGGGAATGAGAAAAACCTGTTCCTTGCTAACTGGTGGAATATTTTACATGTTTCTGAGACAATTTTGTTCTTCTTTTGGTCGCGCTCTTTGAGCCAGATGTCTCCTGTTTGTATTCCACATGGTTGTATACTTAAAATTCCCTGAGCATTTTAAATGGAAATAAATGGAAATTTATTGTATGTAAATTCACTTCTCAAAGAAATTACAGAAAGACAGAAAGAAGATGTCAATCATGCTGTGTTGGAAACAAAAGGATGCAACACTGTTTGATGGAAATGAAAATTATCAACCTGCAGAGGGTTGACTTCAGAGACATCCCGAAAGTCAAAGTGAAAAAAAAAATGACGCAGGTTGGTTTATCTTACTGGAATTTCATTGGAGCAAATACAAATTGCACTCAGTAGGTTCGTATATGTGTGAGCCTCAAGCTCGGGTCCTCTAAAAGAGGCCTGGTAGTCTGAGAGTTCTGTGAAGTATCTCAGCTGTTCATATAACCTCAAAGCAGCAGTGAAGACCACACCAGGTGCCACTCCTGCCAGGTAAGGGCATGAAACTGAGGCTACAGTTCACACAAGCTTAATAAAACTGGACAATAGGAGGCTGGTAGGTTCAGAATTTGCCATAAACATAAACTGTTGCCCTGTGTCAACAGTTCAGAGGTCATGGTGTAATAGCAGGGGGGATATTTTCTTGACACACTTTGATTCCATTAGTTTTGCTGTGACCGTGTCCATCACCTTTATGACTACAGCGCACCCAACTCCTGATGTCTCAAATCTCAAATAATCTCAAACTGTTTTTTAAAACATGACGGTGAGTTCACTGCACGCAAATGGCCTCCACGGTCACCAGATCTTGATCCAGCAGAGTGCCTCTGGGATGTGGTGTAACGGGAGATTCCCATCTTGGATGTGGAACTGAGAAGTCTCAGATAAGCTCTTCCAAAAACAACGCTGCTTTTAAAGTGACTTTCTTATAGTGACTTTCACCATTTTTCCTCATTCTGATTCTCATTTGAACTTCAGCAGGATGTCTCGACCAAGAGAATCTAAAGGAATGCCTTGTGACTGGCTGATTAGATATTTGCATTAAGAAGCACTTTAACAGGTGTAGCTACTAAAGTGGTTGGTGAGTGTAGATATAAATGCACAAGCACAATCCATTAACTTGTACAACCAACTTTAGCACCAATAACTTGGGGTAATTGTTTCCTGTATGACTTTATAAGTCTTTCATATGATCATGGAGGAATTCTGCTGACTTTTCTTCACAATGTTGCTTCTGTTCATTGAGGTTTGCAGGCACTGATTCACACTCAGCTCTCTAAAGGTCCCACCACAGCATTTTGATTGGGTTTAGGTCTGGACTTTGATTGGGCCATTACAATATTCTTGAGTCTTTTCTTTTTCAGCCCTTCTGTTGCAGATTTGCTCCTGTGCTTGGGATCATTGTCCTGTTGCAAAACCCGGTTTAGGCCAAGCTTTAGCTGTCGGACAGTTGGCCTCAAATCTGACTCTAGAATACTTTGGCATGTAGAGGAATTCATGTTCGACTCAAGGACTGCGAGGTGCCCAGAACCCATGGCTGCAAAGCAAGCTGAAATCATCAAGCCTCCATCCCTGATCTTAGCAGCTGGTATGAGGTGTTTGTGCTGATATGGCGTGTTTGGTTGTGCAAAGTGTGGCGCTGCGCATTATGTTATCATGACTTTTGTCTTGTCTGTCCAAAGGACATAGTTCCAGATTTCTTGTGGTTTGTTTAAATGTAACTTTGCAAACCTAATCCATGCTAAAAGGTTCTTTTTAGAGAAAAAAAAAGACTTTTTTCTCTCAACCCTTACAAAAAAATAAATAAATAAACAAGCTATTAAGTCTTTTTCTAATTGTACTGTAATGAACTTTAACATTAAAAATACTAACTGATGCCTAAAGAATCTGACACTAGGTCTTGGGGTTTTTGTGATTTCTCTGAGCATTGCATAGTGTAAGTTTTCTGAGACGACCACTGCTGAGGATATTGTGACACTGTTAAAAGACACCTGAATGCTTCAGACCAGCCAAAACTTGTGTTTATAGAGGTGACTAGGCTCCCTGATGATCAGTTTATCTATTGCATATGATTAGCAGTAACTGGCTGCTTCTTACCCTGTTAATACGCATGTAAACCGTGAGGTTGTACTTAAGTCAATTTACCTAAACCTACTGCTGAGTTAAAGACGACCAATCATCTGTCAAAGGCTTACTATGGGATCCAAAATGAAAGGTGAACTGTTAAATAACATGCCTTTAGGAAATAAGTGGCGCTGACGAATTGGCTGTGCTCAAATCAGAACGTAAGTTAATTCAAGTGAAAGCATTTTTACCCCTTTCACGGGACTTCAGATCATGTGTTTTAGAAGCAGTTTATCCTGGAGCAGTATAGGCGACAGCTTCCTAAACGCCGGGCAGGCATTAAATGGCAATTTACAAAATTGCCTCACTGTGACATTTGCATGCAAACAAATATATTCTGGTGCATGTGATGCTTTTCATGTGGAAATGGGAATGCCCGATGGTTTTTCTTTTTAGTTTTTTGCTTTTAGTTGTTGTTGTTGTTTTTTTTAAATGAAGTAAAATTAATTCAAACATAATGGCAATGTCGGCGAGCAAGTTTACAATTGCTGAATGTGATGAGGCTGTA